>NC_088419.1:89024470-89212012 GCF_034236695.1 Oncorhynchus nerka | reverse complement strand
TAGTCAGAGGGTCTTCGGGGTGGGCCCCTATGCCCCCCCACCCCACCCAGCAATGTATTCTTCTTCAACACACACTGTTGACTAATCCTGAGTTGAGTTCCACATCCCTCATTGTACAGGTTCCACAGCAACTGCCCGTTCTTATCAGGAACTGAAACTAAACGGCACCCTTTGCCTCCTTCCTGTATTCATATTCAGCAAAAACATGTTTGAACAGAATTTAAACTTTCTACACTTCCTCTTGTCTCCCTCAGTAACTTTACATGCACACAAAGTTCCTATTCACCCTTAAGTGACCCTTAACATATACATGTCTTACACATGTAAAGTAGTCAGTATGTTCTAGTATGATGACAGGAATGAGTATATTTCAAGCCAGAATTCAACAGGTAGAAAAGTGAATGTTTCGCTGTTTCTCAACTTCATAATTGTATTGATGTCAGTGAAGTCATGTTTGTAACCTGCCCTACGTTTGACAACCACACTTCAGGATAGTCAGACAGGAAATGTCCAGAAGAAGGCTGATGGGCTTTACCTCAGTGTGAAACAGAGGAAACACTACCTCTACTGTTTGACAGGTAAACCCCAACAACAATATGATCTCTAACACATTATGAATCTAGCAGTTCAACTGAATTGTGAAAGAAAATTATGTTATATATACCTCTGTGAGTTTACATCTCACGGGCAACAGCCATCTTGCAATCAAAAAGGCAATCTTGGACAGATGGACGTTGCTGAACAGACTGCAGGAGGAAGAGAGGATCCTGGTACAGGAGATGAAGAGGCACTGAGGAAGCCTACAAAGAACAGTGGGAACTCTGGAAGCATTGTCCCTGCAGCTGCAAGATCAGAGTAAGTTGAGGTTTATACTATTTTTGGACTGGACTTTTTGTCTTGCTTTACAAATATCCACCACACTATTTTGTGTAGTGGAATTGTAAATCATTTACTGCTTTACATGTAACTTATAGGCAATGCAGTGGAGTTGTCAGAGAGAGGGAGGAATGGCCTTCTCTGCCTCCTGAAGAGAAGATTGAGTGAACCAACAAAAGACCAAGACAACAGCAGGAACGCCTACCACAAGCTGATTCTGGGAGAAGGGGCTATTTTTGATGACTCTGATGAAGATGAGAACTCAGATGAAGATAGAAGTCCTATTGCTGAGAGCTCAGATGACGACTATGGCGACATCAGCAGCAACTCAGAATGTTGGCTTAGGACTTCTTTACTGAGGAATGTGGTTGTTGTTAATGTTATTTTATTATTATATATTTTTTGTATTTTCTATGCTGCTGGGATTGTGATTTTGGTGTACCTTTGAGTTGCAAAATAGTCCTTGGTCTCAATTGGACTGCTAAAGTAAATAGATAAAGTAAAAGTCTTAATAAATAAATCAATAACAGCTCTGTGTGTGTGCTTCAATAGATTTACATAGTATGAATTAATTATTTTGATGTAATAAACAGTGTAATATATTGCTGCCCCTTTCAACATTGTAAGTACAACATCACTTTTCTGAAATGTCACTTGCCAAATCTAACAGTAGCCTATCAATCGTTTTTATGTTTGACTTGAGTGGAATGTATTGTTTCCTTACCCGTAACCTTCAGCAGTGCATCGTACCTTACACCACAGTTTCAAATGGGGGAACATAGGGGCTCTTTCCATGTGTCCTATTGAATCTCCCGAGTGGCTCAGCGGTCTAAGGCACTGCATCTCAACGCTAGAGCCGTCACTACAGTTAGAATCCAGGCTGTATCACAAACAGCCGTGATTGGGCGTCACATAGGGTGGTGCACAATTGGCCCAGCGTCGTCCAGGTTTGGCCTGTGTAGGCCGTCATTGTATATAAGAATTTGTTGTTAACTGACTTGCCTAGTTAAATAAATAAATAAATGTACAGCAGCATACGATTTGATAGTTGTTTTACCAAAATTCATTAATATCAATTAATATACTCATGGTATAAAAAAGTATATACTGTATAATTTTACAGTATACAGTTCACAAACTATAGTCTACTAAGACAGGCATCTGGCACAATGCTGATTGACCTAGGTTATGAACAGTGGATTGGTCTGAGCAACTTTAGTAGGCCTAGTGATTTTACTGTGAGTAATGAGAAAACAATCAGCAAAAGTGATGGGAATATTGCATTTTGAAAAGCAAATACTTAGATTGAATATGTAGGTATGTTCCGTCATCAGTGGACCTTTGAGTGAGGGGTGTCATGAAGAATTAGGGTGTTTTGAAAGGGCGGATACAGTTTTGCACTATGTAGGTTACGCAGGGCTCCTTTTACCATTTGTAACAGTAAACTAATTATTAGGCTATAGCTTATTATATTTCCCGACTGAACTTCAAATAGGCTACGCAATATAGGGCTATATGCGTTAATAAGCGCATCTTCCAGGGACCCTCTGCACACATCAACAACTGACACCCACGAAGCATCGTTACCCATCGCTCCACAAAAGCCGCGGGGAACTACTACTTCAAGGTCTCAGAGCAAGTGACGTCAACGATTGAAACGCTATTTAGCGCGCACCGCTAACTAAGTTAGCCGTTTCACATCCGTTACACCTATAGTAGGCTAGGTGGATCTATAGATTAAAATACACATAGTCTTAGTTTATATGCTGTTTATATAGCCTACCATGCTATTATGTTTATTACTTTACGGGCATTCTTTCTGAAGGCTACCACTGCATCATATTGACATGCGACAGGTGTGTTTATCTGCTTGGGTTAACAGGGATGTATTGATTATAGGTGAAAGCCAAATCATGGTACAGCTGCTCTATCTGGATAGACAGAGAGAATTCAGTGCATAATTGTCTTGTTTATCAGAAATATGCTGTGCTGAAGACCATGGTAATAGAGGTGCTGTTATGGCCATTATGCAAATAATGGTTATAGGGGTTGAATGCCATATAAAGGGTGTATAATGTTTAAATAGTATATTTTCAAGGGTCTCAAGGCTCCAATATCAATATAAAACAGTATAAACATTTACATTCATAAACTTGTTTTTTTGCCATGAAGCTCTATACAACCCTAGACAATCGTATATTTTACCAAGCCATGTCTGGTCATGGAATCCACATTTTCATTTGTTTTTGTTTTTTGGAGCTCAGACTTGTGGCTTGGCACAAAATATATTTGGGGTGAATCAGACATATTTTTGCGATCCCATACCCCTGGTGGCCCCCCAAACGTGCAATTTCTCCTAACTTTAATGATTTGTAGGTCAATAACAGATTGTGTTTTGAGTCACTGCATCCCAACATTATTTGACATTAAGTTTTTATTTTATTTTACCTTAATTTAACTAAGCAAGTCAGTTAATAACAAATTCTTATTTACAATGACAGCCTAGGAACAGTGGGTTAACTGCCTTGTTCAGGGGCAGAAAGACAGATTTTTAACTCGTCAGCTCGAGGATCCGTTCTAGCAACCTTTCGGTTACTGTCCCAACGCTCTAACTACTAGGCTACCTGCCACCCCAAGTTAACTAAGGGGCTCTAGTTAAGTCATGAGGCTCCCACATTTCAAATCGAAATATTAAGGACTGAAAAACACGTTTTAAAAACTGCACCAATTGAAACATTGAGTTGGCATGTGCTGATGCAGCACAGCGTTATGTAGGTTTTAATGAAGGTCCATATCAATTTACAGGCATATTATAATTATATTACCGAATATATTGATAAGATTCCGATTAGGGATAGGGTTAGAATAATAAACTACAAAATGTTTCCATATTTGTAGTTCACAATTTATCTGGTTTAGGGAAGAAAATGTCGTTATTTTTGCATACACGATTTAATAAAACGTGATTCAAACTAAAGACAGATGCAGTTACAATAATTGATGAATACTATCAAAAAGTAATATAACAAATCTGACAGGATCACATACCCTTCCTACAAAGAACTATCAATGTCACGTGACGTGAAGTCACGCAACGTAACCGTAACATAAAAACCAAGCAGTGACTCAAAACACAAACAGTACATAGAGATGTCTGTTCGAAGTGCATGTTTACCATTCTCCCTCTTTATATGTCAGATACTTAGTTGTTATGATCATAACCTGTAAAATGTACTATTTATTACCTTTAATTGTAATAATAATAATACAAGCAATTGCGAACATTACTAGCAAACATCGCTGTTGCCCAAAAATATGGGACCTGTTCATCAGAGGTCAACGTTACAGAACGGTCATTTGCAAATGTTTTGTGTAGAGGTATAAATAAAATTGTGTCCGCGGTACAAACTATAACAAAACGTCAAAATTGACCAGGAACATACCGATTAAGTATGACTTTTGTCATCTAATGAATGTATGCCCTATACATATTTGTGCAGTTCATTGACCTGAGAATTGTTCATGTTACTAAACTCAAGCTTAATATCTTATTTTAACTCTGAAGATCTCTTTGGTCGCCACAGAGTTATTTATTTTCTGGGCCGTTATGTGTGGAACAATACACAGAATTCCTTGCATTTAGATATTCCAGTGCCTTAAATTATTGATTGGAGATTTTTTGAATGTGTATTTTGTGTTTTATTATAGTCTGTTTTATTTGTAATGTACAGTACCAGCCAAATGTTTGGACACACCTACAGTACTCATTCCAGGGTTTTTATTCATTTGTACTATTTTCTACATTGTAGAATAACAGTGAAGATATCAAAACTATGAAATTGCACATAACTCATTAAAATAAGTCTAGAATTATGCGGACCGAAATACAGAAACTACTAGATTATTGGTAATTTCTTATTCAATAATTTACCTCGCTTTCACTTTAAAATAGCTAGCTAGCTACCTCCAAAATAAGCAGTTATGTTTATTTGTACTAATAGCCCGAACTCAGAGAACATTGAGTTAAGGGATTCAGAAGGGGCTTGGCATTGATGTAGTTCAATGCACCATGAGTTTGTGCTAATAGTACATACAAACATTGTGCTAATTTGTACATATAGTACATAATTAATGAGAGACTGGGTTGTGCTGCAGCAGTCTCAGCACCCCTACTTATCTCGTCTCTGACTAAAGTAGTTATTAATCACAATACAACGTACCTCATATAATTGGCCAATAGAGGGGGCCATGTAGACAGTACATGTTCAGTCAGTGATCTAACATCAAGCCAGTCCTCAAGTCTTCTCAGGACTTGTTTGGGGTTTGTAATATTCAACATTTTCAGAGATATAACATGGCTACATGCATAAAATACTAATCAGGAGCTATTTATTCTCACTGGCACATTGATGACCGTACACAGCCAGCCCCCTGTTGGTCATCTGAAAACCTGTTGTATAGAACATTTAACAGAATATCTCATGATTTGGGACTCAGGACCTTATCACTTGTCATCTTTATTTACTGTTTGTTTTTTCCATTTATGTTTTGAGGTTGGACTTTAGCGTGTAGTGCGTCACCTCGTTAGTCAGCACAGTCATCACCTTCAGTTGGCACTCCCTATTTGATTTCTAGAAACAACATTCCTTTATCTGATCTTCCCTGATTTTGTTTATGCTAAACTTTTTGGTTTGATTCCTGTCTTTAAGTTTGGTGTGGGTTTTTCTGATGTTTGGCCTCTTCTTGGGTGAATTTAGTGGGCTCTCACAGTAGGTGTCTGTTAGGTTCCAGTTGTTGTTGCTAGGCAACGTTCAGTGGACATCCCCCATGTCTTTCAGAACCCCTCCTAAAACCACACCTGTTTAGTTTTGGTTGATGGTCAGTGACTCTTTGTTAGTCCTCCCCTTCCGTTGGAGCCACATTATTTGTTTTTCTTGCTGGGGAACGTAACAACATTGATGTCATCAAAAACCTTTTATGCTACTGTATGCAAGAAACAAAAGTTCACAACATTTAAAGGTGGTTTTCACAGACCCAGATTAAGCCTAAATCTGGACTAAGAATCACTTTCAATAAATATTTCCCATTGACCCTGTTATTCAGTCCAGGAGTAGGTTTAATCTGGGTCAGACAATCCAGCCCTAAAAGTAAAAATGGCCTAATACATTGACAGAATATTTGGTAACAGTTTACATGAAAATAGTCAATGTAGAGCTAATGAACAGAAAGTAGCCTGATACATAAACCCTTTATACTTAAAGTAACTGTCACAGTTTTCCTCCTCTTCATCTGACGAGGAGAGGCGAGCAGAATCGGAGGACCAATATGCGGCGTCGTAAGTGTCCATGGTTCTTTTAATAAGAAAATCTCAACATGAACACAACTACAAAACAAGAAACGTGAAAACCCAAAACAGTCCCGTGTGGCACAAACACTGACACAGAAAACAATCACCCACAAAATACCCAAGGAATATGGCTGCCTAAATATGGTTCCCAATCAGAGACAACGATAACCACCTGGCTCTGATTGAGAACCACTCCAGGCAACCATAGACTTACCTAGACAACTAAACTGAACACAACCCCATTAATCTAATAAACCCCTAGACAAGACGAAACACAATAAATCACCCATATCACACCCTGGCCTAACCAAAATAATAAAGAGAACACAGAATACTAAGGCCAGGATGTGACAGTAACCTAAAAATAAATTATTCAAATACTTCTGTTTGCTTTGAGGGGAAAATGACAACACAACCACATTGGCCTTTGATATTGTATTTTATTAATTTAACTATTGAAGGCCATCTGACATTACTGACATTTCTCCATGGACTCATGGGACAGCCAATAACCCTATTTTCTAACATGGCTACAAACACCACTTCCACTGATACTATCACCACTTCCACTGCTACTATCACCACTTCCACTGCTACTAACACCACTTCCACTGATACTATCACCACTTCCACTGATACTAACACCACTTCCACTGCTACTATCACCACTTCCACTGATACTATCACCACTTCCACTGATACTATCACCACTTCCACTGATACTAACACCACTTCCACTGCTACTAACACCACTTCCACTGATACTATCACCACTTCCACTGCTACTATCACCACTTCCACTGATACTATCACCACTTCCACTGATACTATCACCACTTCCACTGCTACTAACACCACTTCCACTGATACTATCACCACTTCCACTGCTACTAACACCACTTCCACTGATACTATCACCACTTCCACTGATACTATCACCACTTCCACTGCTACTATCACCACTTCCACTGCTACTAACACCACTTCCACTGCTACTAACACCACTTCCACTGCTACTAACACCACTTCCACTGCTACTAACACCACTTCCACTGCTACTATCACCACTTCCACTGATACTATCACCACTTCCACTGCTACTAACACCACTTCCACTGCTACTAACACCACTTCCACTGCTACTAACACCACTTCCACTGATACTATAACCACTTCCACTGATACTATCGCCACTTCCACTGATACTATCACCACTTCCACTGCTACTAACACCACTTCCACTGCTACTAACACCACTTCCACTGCTACTAACACCACTTCCACTGATACTAACACCACTTCCACTGATACTAACACCACTTCCACTGATACTGTAACCACTTCCACTGATACTATCACCACTTCCACTGATACTATCACCACTTCCACTGATACTATCACCACTTCCACTGATACTAACACCACTTCCACTGATACTAACACCACTTCCACTGATACTGTAACCACTTCCACTGATACTATCACCACTTCCACTGATACTATCACCACTTCCACTGCTACTAACACCACTTCCACTGCTACTAACACCACTTCCACTGATACTATCACCACTTCCACTGCTACTATCACCACTTCCACTGCAACTAACACCACTTCCACTGCTACTATCACCACTTCCACTGATACTAACACCACTTCCACTGCTACTATCACCACTTCCACTGATACTAACACCACTTCCACTGCTACTAACACCACTTCCACTGATACTGTAACCACTTCCACTGATACTATCACCACTTCCACTGCTACTAACACCACTTCCACTGATACTGTAACCACTTCCACTGATACTATCACCACTTCCACTGATACTATCACCACTTCCACTGCTACTAACACCACTTCCACTGCTACTAACACCACTTCCACTGATACTATCACCACTTCCACTGATACTAACACCACTTCCACTGCTACTATCACCACTTCCACTGATACTAACACCACTTCCACTGCTACTAACACCACTTCCACTGATACTGTAACCACTTCCACTGATACTATCACCACTTCCACTGATACTATCACCACTTCCACTGCTACTAACACCACTTCCACTGCTACTATCACCACTTCCACTGATACTAACACCACTTCCACTGATACTATCACCACTTCCACTGCTACTATCACCACTTCCACTGATACTATCACCACTTCCACTGATACTATCACCACATCCACTGATACTAACACCACTTCCACTGCTACTAACACCACTTCCACTGATACTATCACCACTTCCAGTGATACTATCACCACTGATACTATCACCACTTCCACTGATACTAACACCACTTCCACTGCTACTAACACCACTTCCACTGATACTAACACCACTTCCACTGATACTAACACCACTTCCACTGCTACTAACACCACTTCCACTGATACTAACACCACTTCCACTGATACTATCACCACTTCCACTGCTACTAACACCACTTCCACTGATACTAACACCACTTCCACTGCTACTAACACCACTTCCACTGATACTAACACCACTTCCACTGATACTAACACCACTTCCACTGCTACTAACACCACTTCCACTGATACTATCACCACTTCCACTGCTACTAACACCACTTCCACTGCTACTATCACCACTTCCACTGCTACTAACACCACTTCCACTGCTACTAACACCACTTCCACTGCTACTAACACCACTTCCACTGATACTAACACCACTTCCACTGCTACTAACACCACTTCCACTGCTACTAACACCACTTCCACTGCTACTAACACCACTTCCACTGATACTATCACCACTTCCACTGATACTAACACCACTTCCACTGATACTAACACCACTTCCACTGCTACTAACACAACTTCCACTGATACTAACACCACTTCCACTGATACTATCACCACTTCCACTGATACTATCACCACTTCCACTGCTACTAACACCACTTCCACTGATACTGTCACCACTTCCACTGATACTATCACCACTTCCACTGCTACTAACACCACTTCCACTGACACCTGTAAACATGCCTTGCTGCCAAATCCTCTAACTTCTCTATTGTAACTTGCCTTTACAGGAACCGCTGGGTGAGCTACTGTTGGAGAAGCAGGCCCGTCTACAAACAGAAGGGAAAAAGGAGTGTGTGTGTTTTGATGATGATGAGAGAGAGAGCGAGAGAGAGAGCGAGAGAGAGAGAGAGAGAGAGAGAGAGAGAGAGAGAGAGAGAGAGAGAGAAAACATCATATGCTGATTAAAAAAGTTCAAAAAGTTCTGACTCGAACATTCTTGTTCAGAAGTCAGTTTAACTATGCTGTTCAGAAGTCAGTTTTGACTATGCTGTTCAGAAGTCAGTTTTACTATGCTGTTCAGAAGTCAGTTTTACTATGCTGTTCAGAAGTCAGTTTTGACTATGCTGTTCAGAAGTCAGTTTTACTATGCTGTTCAGAAGTCAGTTTTACTATGCTGTTCAGAAGTCAGTTTTACTATGCTGTTCAGAAGTCAGTTTTACTATGCTGTTCAGAAGTCAGTTTTACTATGCTGTTCAGAAGTCAGTTTTACTATGCTGTTCAGAAGTCAGTTTAACTATGCTGTTCAGAAGTCAGTTTTACTATGCTGTTCAGAAGTCAGTTTAACTATGCTGTTCAGAAGTCAGTTTTACTATGCTGTTCAGAAGTCAGTTCTGTCCAAAACTATACTGTTAAAGATTTAACTTCGGATTATGTTTACATTCTCCCCCAGTTCTGGCATTGTAATGAACCATAAATACATTTCCAGAAAAACATCATACCTGGAGTTACCACATTAATGATCTCTCCATTTCCAATGTCCACAACCCAGTGGTTGTATGTACCCCTGTTTATCTCAATCATGTCACCAATCTCCATCTAAGTTTAAGGTGGGAAAGAATATATATATGTACAGTACCAGTCAAAGGTTAGGACACACCTTTACTATTTTGTACATTGTAGAATAATAGTGAAGACATCAAAACTACGAAATAACACATATGGAATCATGTAGTAACCAAAAAAGTGTTAAACAAATCAAAATATATTTTATATTTGAGATTCTTCAAAGTAGCCACCTTTTGTCTTGTTGACAGCTTTACACACTCATGGCATTCTCTCAACCAGCTTCATGAGGTATTCTACAATGTAGAAGAAAAAAAAAATTTAAATAAGAAAAACCCTTGAATGAGTAGTAGGTATGTCAAAACTTTTGACTGGTACTGTATATATATATATATATATTCTTTTTTTCTTTTTTTTTACATAATTCCACTTTGACATTATGGGGTAATGTGTGTAGATAAGTGACACAAAATCTAAATGTAATACATTTTAAATTCAGGCTGTAACACAACAAAATGTGGAAAAAGTCAAGGGGTGTGAATACTTTCTGAAGGCACTCTAGGCCCACACAATTATACCTACGGAGGAGCGGCTTCTATGAAGGAACTTTGAATGTCTTCGAACTTCAGAGAGTTTAACGTTGGACCAGAGATAGCTATCTAACAAGCTTGTGTGTGCATCGCGGCACCAGAATTAAAATAAAACAAGCCTTACCTTTTTGTAGTTAATAAATCCTATGTGAAGCGTAATAACTATAGTATCCTTAACTAGCATTGAAAAAGTCAAACCATTCTTCTCAAATAAAAACTCTCTTCCTAATTTCTGAATCACATTTGTAACCTGGGGGCTACAGTAGACTATGCTTCGGAGGGGAGGGGCTACAGTAGACTATGCTTCGGAGGGGAGGGGCTACAGCTATGCTTCGGAGGGGAGGGGCTACAGCTATGCTTCGGAGGGGAGGGGCTACAGCTATGCTTTGGAGGGGAGGGGCTACAGCTATGCTTCGGAGGGGAGGGGCTACAGAAATACTTTGGAAGGGAGGGGCTACAGCTATGCTTCGGAAGGGAGGGGCTACAGCTATGCTTCAGAGGGGAGGGGCTACAGCTATGCTTCGGAAGGGAGGGGCTACAGCTATGCTTCGGAGGGGAGGGGCTACAGTAGACTATGCTTTGGATGGGAGGGGCTACAGAAATACTTTGGAAGGGAGGGGCTACAGTAGACTATGCTTTGGAGGGGAGGGGCTACAGAAACACTTCGGAGGGGCAGGTAGCCTACATTACATGCACACACACTGGCAAGGATGTCCAGCTGGCAGGCATAGTGAGGGCTTTGCATAAGCGTTTTTATGTCTGGAAAAAAATGACCGGAACATAAAATAACATTAATAGCCTTTTCCTGGTGGCCTAATGAGTGAAATGTAATAACTTCATAATTAATACACTTTTTTTTTTTTTTTCGGCCTAAAAACCGGTGTTTCTATGTCAAACGGTTTTGTTATATTTCAGTTTTCTGTGATGTATGTAAATTGCAATATTGGGATGCAAACTCAAAATGTAAAACATTTCAACTCTGTATCTGACATGGTTCAGGCGTCTTCTTTTTATTAAGGCCCTAACCATGTGTGTGAGGTGTATACTTTTGTTTCCAAGTACATTTCTTTAAGACTACCCAGAAACACTCTGCGTGACCCTCATTTAGCCCACTGCAGTAAAAAGTTAACCGGTTCCCATGCTTTTAAAATAACAGTTCTGTTCAAGAAAACACTTCCATTCCATGTTCTGATTCTGTTCCCTGTACCTGTTCCAACCCCTTGTGTTAAAGCAGTTTATGCCACTATTAACACAGCCATGTCTATACTGTAATGCCTTTTTAATGATGCCCGTTGTCCTGCTTTGTGGATAGTCTGTCTATCAGTCGCTAACCGAAAGCATTCTCAAATCAACCACAGTCAGAGTACTTATACTTTATTTTTAGTAATGCAAAAATAGCCATGGTCAGCAGTAGCAATTTTCTTTACATGTTGGTTTGACATCGCAATAAAAACTTCTTATTCTTATGTAGAACTACACAATGAAGTCGTTAGTCAAAATCCCATCAGAGTAAAACATTTGATTTCAGTATTCATACGTCCACTCTGAGTAAGTCATTTGGCAAAAAAAAGAAAAAAAAAGAAGCATGGTCACATGAAATTGCAGTCCAGGCCAATATCACTAAGAGTATGCACATAGCCTTGTGCACTGTACCGTAGTTTTACTGTTAATACACAGCATACCCTTTAGTCCTTAAAGGGGTCTGTACCTTTAGTTACATTGTATGACGATCACATGAAATGTCTGATCTGAAAGCAACCGCTTCCCCTAGCCCCCTACCCTTCAGGTCTAAGCAGTACGGTCACGGCTCCACCTAGCCTTCCCCTAGCCCCCTACCCTTCAGGTCTAAGCAGTACGGTCACGGCTCCACCTAGCCTTCCCCTAGCCCCCTACCCTTCAGGTCTAAGCAAGTCGCTCTGGATAAGAGCGTCTGCTAAATGACTTAAATGTAAATGTAAGCAGTACGGTCACGGCTCCACCTAGCCTTCCCCTAGCCCCCTACCCTTCAGGTCTAAGCAGTGTGGTCACGGCTCCACCTAGCCTTCCCCTAGCCCCCTACCCTTCAGGTCTAAGCAGTACGGTCACGGCTCCACCTAGCCTACCCTAGCCCCCTACCCTTCAGGTCTAAGCAGTACGGTCACGGCTCCACCTAGCCTTCACCTAGCCCCCTACCCTTCAGGTCTAAGCAGTACGGTCACGGCTCCACCTAGCCTTCCCCTAGCCCCCTACCCTTCAGGTCTAAGCAGTACGGTCACGGCTCCACCTAGCCTTCCCCTAGCCCCCTACCCTTCAGGTCTAAGCAGTACGGTCATGGCTCCACCTAGCCTTCCCCTAGCCCCCTACCCTTCAGGTCTAAGCAGTACGGTCATGGCTCCACCTAGCCTTCCCCTAGCCCCCTACCCTTCAGGTCTAAGCAGTACGGTCACGGCTCCACCTAGCCTACCCCTAGCCCCCTACCCTTCAGGTCTAAGCAGTACGGTCACGGCTCCACCTAGCCTTCCCCTAGCCCCCTACCCTTCAGGTCTAAGCAGTACGGTCACGGCTCCACCTAGCCTTCCCCCTAGCCCCCTACCCTTCAGGTCTAAGCAGTACGGTCACGGCTCCACCTAGCCTTCCCTAGCCCCCTACCCTTCAGGTCTAAGCAGTACGGTCACGGCTCCACCTAGCCTTCCCCTAGCCCCCTACCCTTCAGGTCTAAGCAGTACGGCTCACGGCTCCACCTAGCCTTCCCTAGCCCCCTACCCTTCAGGTCTAAGCAGTACGGTCATGGCTCCACCTAGCCTTCCCCTAGCCCCCTACCCTTCAGGTCTAAGCAGTACGGTCACGGCTCCACCTAGCCTACCCTAGCCCCCTACCCTTCAGGTCTAAGCAGTACGGTCACGGCTCCACCTAGCCTTCCCCTAGCCCCCTACCCTTCAGGTCTAAGCAGTACGGTCACGGCTCCACCTAGCCTTCCCTAGCCCCCTACCCTTCAGGTCTAAGCAGTACGGTCACGGCTCCACCTAGCCTTCCCCTAGCCCCCTACCCTTCAGGTCTAAGCAGTACGGTCACGGCTCCACCTAGCCTTCCCCTAGCCCCCTACCCTTCAGGTCTAAGCAGTACGGTCATGGCTCCACCTAGCCTTCCCCTAGCCCCCTACCCTTCAGGTCTAAGCAGTACGGTCATGGCTCCACCTAGCCTTCCCCTAGCCCCCTACCCTTCAGGTCTAAGCAGTACGGTCATGGTTCCACCTAGCCTTCCGATAGGCCTTATGACAAGGGTCAACCCTACAGTTAGTTTACTTTCAGGCTAATGACATAATGCTGGTGTGTACGAGGCTTTGATCCCTTTGTGTTTGTCATCGATCACATCACGGAGGGTTCTTAGTTCCGTTTAAGAATGCAAGGGTTCTATTGTCAGGTAATCCACTATACAATCTCTGTCATTGGTATGCAACTTGAGGTAACAACGTATAAGACAGGGGTGACTCGTTGTGACTCAGGATGCGTGTGAGGGGTTATCTATCATATACATTCACCTCTGCTAGCTTGTGCAAGTGTTCGGGCACCATAGCATGTACTGTAGCATGTATGCTATTGCTTATACTATGGAGAGAGCCCGCTATTTGCATAACATTCAGAGATTTAACATGACCACATTTGCATAATGTACACATGACATTTTACACTATAAGCTCAACATGAATGTAAATTAAACTCAAGGATTTACATGAATAGAGAGCTCAGGACAAAATACAATACAATGGCAGTATGTGGCTGTGGCTTCATAATCCCTGTGTCTGAATCTCAAATGGCACCCTATTCCCTTCACAGTGCACTACGTTTGAGTACCAGAGCCCTATGCACTGTAGCTAAGGGGAATAGGGTCCCACATGAGACCCAGGGGCCTAACACAGCAGCCAGAGAGCCACACAGAGCCTGGGGTCAGAGTCGCGTGGGGCGCCATGGGGATGGAGGTAGTAGTGGCACTGGGCCTTTAATTACAGTCTGTGTTTCAGAGCCCTGTTCTGTGTTTCAGAGGCCTGTTCTGTATTCTAGAACCCTGTTCTGTGTTCCAGAACCCTGTTCTGTGTTCCAGAGCACGGTTCTGTGTTTCAGAGGCCTGTTCTGTGTTCCAGAGCCCTGTTCTGTGTTTCAGAGCCCTGTTCTGTATTCTCTAACCCTGTTCTGTGTTCCAGAGCCCTGTTCTGTGTTTCAGAGTCCTGTTCTGTGTTTCAGAGCCCTGTTCTGTGTTTCAGAGCCCTGTTCTGTGTTCCAGAGCCACGTTCTGTGTTTCAGAGCCCTGTTCTGTATTCCAGAGTCATGTTCTGTGTTTCAGAGCCCTGTTCTGTATTTCGGAGCCCTGTTCTGTGTTCCGGAGCCCTGTTCTGTGTTCCAGAGTCCTGTTCTGTTTTTCAGAGGCCTGTTCTGTGTTCCAGAGCCCTGTTCTGTGTTCCAGAACCCTGTTCTGTGTTTCAGAGGCCTGTTCTGTGTTCCAGAGCCCTGTTCTGTGTTTCAGAGCCCTGTTCTGTATTCTCAAACCCTGTTCTGTGTTCCAGAGCCCTGTTCTGTGTTTCAGAGCCCTGTTCTGTGTTCCAGAGCCACGTTCTGTGTTTCAGAGTCCTGTTCTGTGTTTCAGAGCCCTGTTCTGTGTTCCGGAGCCCTGTTCTGTGTTCCAGAGTCCTGTTCTGTTTTTCAGAGGCCTGTTCTGTGTTCCAGAGCCCTGTTCTGTGTTCCAGAACCCTGTTCTGTGTTTCAGAGCCCTGTTCTGTATTCTCGAACCCTGTTCTGTGTTCCAGAGCCACGTTCTGTGTTCCAGAGCCCTGTTCTGTGTTCCAGAGCCACGTTCTGTGTTCCAGAGCCCTGTTCTGTATTCCAGAGTCATGTTCTGTGTTTCAGAGCCCTGTTCTGTATTTCGGAGCCCTGTTCTGTGTTCCGGAGCCCTGTTCTGTGTTCCAGAGTCCTGTTCTGTGTTTCAGAGCCCTGTTCTGTGTTCCAGAACCCTGTTCTGTGTGTCAGAGCCCTGTTCTGTGTTTCAGAGCCCTGTTCTGTATTCTAGAACCCTGTTCTGTGTTCCAGAACCCTGTTCTCTGTTTCAGAGCCCTGTTCCGTGTTTTGTAGCCCTGTTCTGTGTTCCGGAGCCCTGTTCTGTGTTTCAGAGCCCTGTTCTGTGTTCCAGAGCCCTGTTCTGTGGTCCAGAGCCCTGTTCTGTGTTTCAGAGCCCTGTTCTGTATTCTAGAACCCTGTTCTGTGTTTCAGAGCCCTGTTCTGTGTTCCAGAGCCCTGTTCTGTGTTTCAGAGCCCTGTTCTGTGTTTCAGAGCCCTGTTCTGTGTTCTAGAACCCTGTTCTGTGTTTCAGACAGGTCATTCAGAGAGGTCATGATACAGATCAGGAAATATACTCCAAGACAAATGAATAATTTGCTTGGAATACACGGACAGCTAAACTACCAATGGTTTGATTCCAGCTCCATTCACTGGAAGCTCAGTGTTTGACTCTGTGTGAGTGAGTAGCAGTATAGTCCTCCTCTACTAAATCCTCAAGAATTTAGACATTAATGACATCAGTGGCTAATCCCTCTCCATCCCATTCTGGGTTCCAGTTTCCAGGTTCCTCCAGGGTCCTGTGGGTCCCAGGCTCCTGTCCTCACTGCCCAGGGACGTAAGGCCAGCTAATGGAGCTCCCAGAGAGTTGCATGTCCCTGATGAGGGTCTCGATGGGCGTCTTGCCCACCAGGCGCATAAAGAACAGCTGGGAGATGAGGTTGGCGGGCACGGCCCTAAGGGCAGGCAGGCGGAGGAGCAGACGGCCGAAGCGCTGGGGTTGACCCGGGTACTGCATCCTCTCGTACTCCATCAGAGCCACCTGGGCCTTCTCCTGCAGAGACTCTACGTGGATGGGGTCTGTCAGACCACACGCATCTGAAGAGGACAACAGAGGACACACAGACAGACGTAAGCATGGATTTAAAGTCAATCAGAAGTTCAGAAATGGTTAGTGCTACAATGGAGAACACAGGCAAGAGCTACAGTGGAGGAGAAAATAATGTCTCACACAGCCTGAGATCAATGAGACATGCTGACTGAAAGAGCAGATGTACTATTGTAGAGTTGTAGGTCCATATTTCTCATTTCGACAGAGATATAATGCTTTAAAAGGCTGTTCATATGAGAAATGCTGACCTACAGACTGACTTTAGAATCTGCATGACTCATTTTGTCTAGATTGAAATACTAGTGGGAGTAAAATTGAACACTCATTCCAAAGTTATGAGCCTGGGCTTGTATCCCACTTCCTCCCATATTCTCTCTTTCTAATCTGAGAGCAGGGAAGAGTTACAGTGACCTCAGAAAGTATTCACACCCCTTGACTTTTTCAAAAATGTGTTGTTGTCACGTCCTGACCTTAGTACCTTTTTTATGACTCTATTTTAGTTTGGTCAGGGCGTGAGTTCGGGTGGGCATTCTATATTTTTGTTATATGTTTTCTATTTCTGTGTTTGGCCTGGTATGGTTCCCAATCAGAGGCAGCTGTCAATCGTTGTCTCTGATTGAGAACCATACTTACTGTAGGTGTTTGTGGGTAGTTATTTTCTGTTTAGTGTGTTTTGCACCTGACGGAGCTGTTTCGGTGGTTTCATTTTTCATTCTCTTGTTGTTTTTGTATTTAAGTGTTCTGTTCTATTAAATATCATGAACACTTACCACGCTGCATATTGTTCCGATCTCTCCTCGTCAGAGGAGGACGAATCCCGTTACAGTTGTTACAAAGTGGGATTAAAATTGATTTAATTGTCATTTCTTGTCAACGATCTACACACAAAAAAAATCATGACAAATAAAATACTAATATATATTGATGAGATAAGTATTCAACCCCCTGCGTCAATACATGTTAGAATCACCTTTGGAAGAGATTACAGCTGTGAGGGTTTCTGGGTAAGTCTTTAAGAGCTGTGAGATTTTCAGGCAGATTAAAGTCAAAACTGTAACTCAACTTCACTGTCTTCTTCACTGTCTTCTTGGTAAGCAACTCAGTGTAGATTTGGCCTTATTGTCCTGCTAAAAGGTGAATTCATCTCCCAGTGTCTGTTTAGGGGTTTTGGTTTGGGCCTTAGAGAGACGACCAACCAGTACACTGACCTGGAGACAAGAGGGCGGTGGCCTTAGAGAGACGACCAACCAATACACTGACCTGAAGACAGGAGGGTGGTGGACTTAGAGAGACGACCAACTAATACACTGACCTGAAGACAGGAGGGTGGTGGACTTAGAGAGACGACCAACTAATACACTGACCTGAAGACAGGAGGGTGGTGGACTTAGAGAGACGACCAACCAATACACTGACCTGGAGACAAGAGGGCGATGGCCTTGAGGCAGCTGTACTCTGCCGAGTCCACCTGAAGTCGGGTCAGCTTGTCCACCTGGTCCTGGAACACCCTCACCTGGTCCATGAAGGACACCACCCTCTCTGCTGACATGGGCGAGGAGTGGAAGCCGGCGGCGGCCAGCAGTGGGGCCATGTGTAGGGGCAGGGCGGACTGGGCTGCGTTCAGGATGAATAGCTCGCTCCAGCTCAGTCTCAGCAGAGCCACCTGCTCAGAGACGGGCAGCTCAGGGAAGTAGGGGATGTTTCTGGCCCACTCGATGGTGCTGAAGAGGAGGCGTGCCGCCAGCTCACAGATGTTGTCGATGCCCATGACGGAGCCTCCTCCAGCACCTTGCATCTGCTGCTGCTGGCCGTACTGGGGACCATAGCGGCTGCTGGGGTACGGTTCAGCACGGAGCAGCTGGGAGATGAGCTCAGACACAGGCTGGCCGTTGAAGAATTCACCCCCTACTGGCCCGGCCCCAGTACCACCACCTCCGCCGACCAAAGAAGTGGGACTGATGCCTGAGTGGGATGGAGGGATACGTCCACGCTGGACTGCTGGAGGGAAGAGAGAGAGGGAGGAGAGGGGAAGAGGGGGAGAGAAAGGGCTTTGTAGAGGTTATAGAGGCTGATGTAAAATAGGGGACTTTTTAAACTTTTTTATTTGGGAAGGGATGTTAAACTTTTTCTTTTGAGTTGGGGAGGGTTGTTACATTTTTCTTTTGAATTGGGAAGGGTAGTGTGTTTTTTTTATTGTGCACAGAGGAGCATGGTGTTTTTTTCCCTGGTTTACATTGACACTTCTGCAGGTTTTACTAAATCATTACCAGGTTTTACTAAATCATTACCAGGTTTCACTAAATCATTACCAGGTTTTACTAAATCATTACCAGGTTTTACTAAATCATTACCAGGTTTTACTAAATCATTACCAGGTTTTACTAAATCATTACCAGGTTTTACTAAATCATTACCAGGTTTTACTAAATCATTACAGGTTTTACTAAATCATTACCAGGTTTTACTAAATCATTACCAGGTTTTACTAAATCATTAATCATTACCAGGTTTTACTAAATCATTACAGGTTTCACTAAATCATTACAGGTTTTACTAAATCATTACCAGGTTTTACTAAATCATTACAGGTTTTACTAAATCATTACAGGTTTTACTAAATCATTACCAGGTTTTACTAAATCATTACCAGGTTTCACTAAATCATTACCAGGTTTTACTAAATCATTACAGGTTTTACTAAATCATTACAGGTTTTACTAAATCATTACAGGTTTTACTATAACATCTCTTCCACCCTAGACACATTTTCTCATCTGCTTGCATGAGTCTCCCCTATATTAAAGGTGTTTTGGTGCTTCCAAAACATTTACTATATCACAGGTAAGTATAGTCTAGTCTAACAGTCTAACCTGTCCTCTATCCACCATTCATAGTGACAATAGTGATAGGTGGATTGTTTGCCCAGATCTATAATATGCTAACTAGCATCAAACCACTCATACAATCATTCAAAGCTGCACCAATGTTTTATGTAAGCGGAGAGGCCAGGTACGTCATTGCGCATGAAAGAACAGTGAAGACATGAGACACTCAGCTCAAAACGCTTCCTTAATGATCATGTTTAGGGACAATTCACATATCCTACCCAGACTAGCCTTGCAACAAATAACTGCATGATGGTTTTCAAGTGAGAACAACATTCCACTCTAGGCTGTAAACTGCATTGAAAATGTCATTTGAATAATGGAGCGAAATCCCTGTCATTTGAATATTTCATTCCATTAATTTAATTTGGATCAGTTCTGGGTCTTCTCTGGACAGTTTATAAGGTCTAGAGAGACATAATGAGATCCGCTGTCATAATGTTCCCAGGAAAGTCATGCTCTCTCTGCCTCCAATATAGCCAAAATATTTGTCATTTCACTTTCAAAATGTATTACCTTTTAGGTGTGGCATAAACAAAACCGTGCTTCTACACCTGCATTGCTTGCTGTTTGGGGTTTTAGGCTGGGTTTCTGTACAGCACTTTGAGATATCAGCTGATGTACGAAGGGCTATATAAATACATTTGATTTGATTTGATTTGAACCAGTCTCAATGTTTTAATCTGATTAGGCTATTTAAAAATTATCCTGTAGGAATCGTCCAAAATAAAATTCCAGCATCCAAACTGTGCAGATTGTGGTGTTGAAAACGCAAACTATGAAGTTGAAGCTCCCCCAAGTCGGTATGCTTGGCTTATTGGTTGTGGTGCATTGGTGGAAAAATTGTTGCATATATTTTATATAAATATAGCATCAACATTTTGAAAATCGGATTTCCACCTCAGGGTTTTCTTGCAAGACGAAATATATGCTGACAGAGCTGTAGATGCCTAGCCCAAGGGTTTCCCAAACTGGGTCCTGGGGCCCCCTCGTGCACGTTTAGTTTTCTTCTGCCCTAACACTACACAGCTGATTCAAATAATAAACTAATCATCAAGCTTTGATCATTTAAATCCTCTGTGTAGTTTTAGGGCAAAAACCAACATGTGCACCACTTGGGGTCCCCAGGACCCAGTTTGGGAAACGCTGACCCAGCTGATTATTGTCTGCAGCTCTGATCGTAGTGGGGCGGCAGGTAGCCTAGTGGTTAGAGCGTTGGAACAGTAACCGAAAGGTTGCAAGATTGAATCCCCGAGCTGACAAGGTACAAATCTGTCATTCTGAACAAGGCAGTTAACCCACTGTTCCTAGGCCGTCATTGAAAATAAGAATCTGTTCTTAACTGACTTGCCGAGTTAAATAAAGATACATGTAGTGTCTAATGAAACATGCAAGGAGAGTTAGCTTGTCCGTGGTGGTCGGCGGACCCTCAACCTCCTGGCCCGTAGCCTGCGGGGCGCATGCTGAAGTGTCGAAGTTGATATCCACATTTATAAACACAGGGTAGCTACAGTTACACTATATATATACAAAAGTACAGTATGTAGACACTCCTTCAAATGAGTGAATTGGCTATTTCAGGAGTGATGAGTCACGTTTCACCGTCTGATGGACAAATCTGGGTTTGGCGGATGCCAGGTAAATGCTACCTGCCCAAATACATAGTGCCAACTGTAAAGTTTGGTGGAGGAGGAATAATGGTCTGGGGCCTGTTTTTCATGGTTCGGGTTAGGCCCTGACCTCAACCCCATCGAACACCTTTGGGATGAATTGGAACAACGACTGCGAGCCAGGCCTAATTGCCCAACATCAGTGCCCGACCTCACTAATGCTCTTGTGGCTGAATGCAAGTCCCCACAGCAATGTTCCAACAGCTAGTGGAAAGCCTTCCCAGAAGAGTGGAGGCTGCTATAGCAGGAAAGGGGGGGACCAACTCCCTATTAATGCCCATGATTTTGGAATAAGATGTTCGACAAGCAGGTGTCCACATACTTTTGGTCATGTAGTTTATTTGTGGCCGTAAACACTATTGTGAGGGAGGGTGTCCAATTTTTTTTTCAGTACAAGGGGAGGGTCATGTCAAAATATTTTTACGTTGGGGAGGGGTGGGGGTGGGGAAGTCTTTTTTTTAATGACACCTCAAGTTGGACCCACCAACTGGCGAAGGTGATCCAAGCGGTTCCAGGTAATGTGGAAACACTGTGGCCAGGCTTCGTCAGTGCTGTCGTTGGGTGACTCTGACCCCTGAATGAATATCCCTGCTGAATATAGCTCTGGGCTGGTGTCAACTCAAAGCAGAATACAGGCTGGGTTATTCAACCTTCACACTGCCTGGGAAATGCCTCTGGCACCTAGCCCTGAATGATACGTACTACGTAGTGGTACTTAGAGTCTAGGGGTCAAGAGTGTGTTGGTTAGAGGATAGAGCTAAACTGGTTTACAAATACTATGCCACATGAAATAAGTATAAAACATGTTAGCATTTATATGAAACTGTGAGACAGTTTTCCTCACCCATTAACACCTTAAAATTGAGCTTGATGTAGTTTACAGTGTAAATATGCAAATATTTTGGCCACCTGACAAGAGTTGTGAAATGTCGGCTCTGTTTATAACGGCAGGGGCAAACTATCTTGATGCAGTCAGTTAGGATATATGGAACATTTGGATTGGCCTCTGCTTTAGGCATGGTCTGACTGGCGGAGATGTTGTGCAATAGGTAAGATGGGATAGTTACCTTCTTTACGCATGCCAACACGGAAGCATTTCTTCAGCCGGCAGTATTGGCACTGGTTGCGGTGATGCTGGTCTATCTGGCATTCTCGATTCGACCTGCACAACAGAATATTAAACATAGAACTTAGAACGTGTTATCATAACGAATTTAGAACATAGAACGTGTTAGAACGAATTTAGAACATAGAACGTGTTATCATAACGAATTTAGAACATAGAACGTGTTATCATAACGAATTTAGAACATAGAACGTGTTAGAACGTGTTATCATAACGAATTTAGAACATAGAACGTGTTATCATAACGAATTTAGAACATAGAACGTGTTATCATTCTCTCTACAATTTCTCTCTCTCTCTCTCTCTCTCTCTCTCTCTCTCTCCCTGTATAGCTGTGTAGGCCAGTATAGCTGTATTCAACTGGGCATACACTGGTTGGATCAATATTGTTTCCACATCATTTCAATGAAATTCCTCCATGAGGGAGGCAAAAGGGTGCTTAGCCCGCTCAGTTGAAACTTGTGCCTCCTCAGTTTTAGTTTTATGTCGCTCTATAAAAATAACTAAAAAGTTCAAATGATTTGAGTGATAGGTTGGCACAAAATCTGTATCTCCACTGCGCTGTGTCAGCACAATGGACATGGTGTGTGTAGGGGACTACGGAAAGCCACTGGGGCAGGTAGGTATGATTCCTTTGGGTTTCCACAAAAAGCGGGGGGAAAACCCCTCTCATCTGTGGTAGGCTATGTGAATAACGAGGTACACGACTCTGCCTGTAATATTATGATTTTGATTTATAACTGCGGGGGTCAAGTTTACTGTTGAAGCTGCTTCTCTCAACTCTGCCTCACGCCCCACCACTCCAGAGTTTAGTTAGCTTCTTAGTTAGCTGTAAAATACGTTAGTGTCATTAGCCTTAGCCTATTTAGCTAGCTCGAACCAGCTAAACTGCCACAATGGATATCAGAAATTGGCTTTGCCAAAGTACCCAAACAAAGCAAAAAGGAGGAGAACGTCCAACCATCGCGGCCGCCGCCAAGCCTAGCAGCGCTAATGCTGCCGAGCTCCAGCTAGCTCTGCCTGCATAGCCTGATCTTACAAGAAGATGCAGGACGTCAAGGACGCTGCAACTCTTCTGAAAAAAAGTATGAAACAATCTAGCTGTTTGGTTTTTGATCAAAATCTTGCTTTTAGCGTGTATGATTCTGTCCATGGTGTTGATAGAGCGCAGGGAGATTTCACACCATTGAACTGGTCACTTCTTGGTTAATAGCATTTGAACGTTTATGTTTATTGTGTTATAGCGTGATATATGCAGAATTCAACATAATTCAAATGCCAGAACCTAAATGACGCTCCTGGGCAGTAGCTACACATCGTTATGTTTCATCATTGAAATACATTCATTCTGGCCGAGTGGCGCTGCGGTCTAAGGAACTGCATCGCAGTGCAAGAGGCGTCACTACAGACCCGGGTTCGATCCCAGGATGTGTCGCGACCGGGAGACCCATGAGGCGGTGTACAATTGGCCCAGTATCATCCAGGTTAGGGGAGGGTTTGGCTGGCTGGGATGTCCTTGTCCCATTGTGCTCTATCGAGTCCTTGTGGCGGGCCAGGCGCAGTGCATGCTGACTTGTGTTGTACGGCTGGCTTCCGGGTTAAGCTGGCAGGTGCGGTTTGGCGAGTCATGTTTTGGGGGACTTGCCTCTCCAGAGCCCGTTAGGGAGGAGTTGCAGAGATGAGACAAGATCGTAATTGGGGAGAAAAAGGGAGTAAAATAAAAAAAATATTCATTCTACTATGGTATTCTTGGTACACTATTTGTTTTCATGGTTGTAAATGGAACTGTGTGCCATATCCCAACATGTTGCTGAAGCCTATAGGCCTATTTACTTGGCAAGACCGCTGTGCATGGCTGCATCTCACTGTAGTAGGCTGGAGGCTGTAGACTGCATCTCACTATAGTAGGCTGTAGGCTGCATCTCACTGTAGTATACTGTAGGATGCATCTCACTGTATTAGACTGTAGGCTGCATCTCACTGTAGTAGGCTGTAGACTGCATCTCACTGTAGTAGGCTGTAGGCTGCATCTCACTGTAGTATACTGTAGGCTGCATCTCACTGTAGTAGACTGTAGGCTGCATCTCACTGTAGTAGGCTGGAGGCTGCATCTCACTGTAGTAGGCTGGAGGCTGCATCTCACTGTAGTAGGCTGGAGGCTGCATCTCACTGTAGTAGGCTGGAGGCTGCATCTCACTGTAGTAGGCTGTAGACTGATTCTCACTGTAGTAGACTGTAGACTGAATCTCACTGTAGTAGACTGTAGGCTGCATCTCACTGTAGTAGACTGGAGGCTGCATCTCACTGTAGTAGACTGTAGGCTGCATCTCACTGTAGTAGACTGTAGACTGCATCTCACTGTAGTAGGCTGGAGGCTGTAGACTGCATCTCACTATAGTAGGTTGCATCTCACTGTAGTAGGCTGTAGACTGCATCTCACTGTAGTAGGCTGTAGGCTGCATCTCACTGTAGTAGGCTGGAGGCTGTAGACTGCATCTCACTATAGTAGGTTGCATCTCACTGTAGTAGGCTGTAGACTGCATCTCACTGTAGTAGGCTGTAGACTGCATCTCACTGTAGTAGGCTTGAGGCTGCATCTCACTGTAGTAGGCTGTAGACTGCATCTCACTGTAGTAGGCTGGAGGCTGCATCTCACTGTAGTAGGCTGTAGACTGATTCTCACTGTAGTAGACTGTAGACTGAATCTCACTGTAGTAGACTGTAGGCTTTATCTCACTGTAGTAGGCTGTAGACTGCATCTCACTGTAGTAGACTGTAGACTGCATCTCACTGTAGTAGACTGTAGACTGCATCTCACTGTAGTAGACTGTAGACTTCATCTCACTGTAGTAGGCTGTAGACTGCATCTCACTGTAGTACGCTGTAGGCTTTATCTCACTGTAGTAGGCTTTATCTCACTGTAGTAGGCTTTATCTCACTGTAGTAGGCTTTATCTCACTGTAGTAGACTGTAGGCTTTATCTCACTGTAGTAGGCTGTAGACTGCATCTCACTGTAGTAGACTGTAGACTGCATCTCACTGTAGTAGACTGTAGGCTGCATCTCACTGTAGTAGGCTGTAGGCTGCATCTCACTGTAGTAGACTGTAGGCTGCATCTCACTGTAGTAGGCTGTAGGCTTTATCTCACTGTAGTAGGCTGTAGACTGCATCTCACTGTAGTAGACTGTAGGCTTTATCTCACTGTAGTAGGCTGTAGACTGCATCTCACTGTAGTACGCTGTAGGCTTTATCTCACTGTAGTAGGCTTTATCTCACTGTAGTAGACTGTAGGCTTTATCTCACTGTAGTAGGCTTTATCTCACTGTAGTAGGCTTTATCTCACTGTAGTAGGCTTTATCTCACTGTAGTAGACTGCATCTCACTGTAGTAGGCTGCATCTCACTGTAGTAGACTGTAGGCTTTATCTCACTGTAGTAGACTGTAGGCTTTATCTCACTGTAGTAGACTGTAGGCTTTATCTCACTGTAGTAGACTGCATCTCACTGTAGTAGGCTGCATCTCACTGTAGTAGACTGTGGGCTTTATCTCACTGTAGTAGACTATAGGCTTTATCTCACTGTAGTAGACTGCATCTCACTGTAGTAGGCTGCATCTCACTGTAGTAGACTGTAGGCTTTATCTCACTGTAGTAGACTGTAGGCTTTATCTCACTGTAGTAGGCTTTATCTCACTGTAGTAGGCTTTATCTCACTGTAGTAGGCTTTATCTCACTGTAGTAGACTGTAGGCTTTATCTCACTGTAGTAGGCTGTTATCTCACTGTAGTAGACTGTAGACTGCATCTCACTGTAGTAGACTGTAGGCTGCATCTCACTGTAGTAGGCTGTAGGCTGCATCTCACTGTAGTAGACTGTAGGCTGCATCTCACTGTAGTAGGCTTTATCTCACTGTAGTAGACTGTGGTATTCTTGGTACACTATTTGTTTTCATGGTTGTAAATGGAACTGTGTGCCATATCCCAACATGTTGCTGAAGCCTATAGGCCTATTTACTTGGCAAGACCGCTGTGCATGGCTGCATCTCACTGTAGTAGGCTGGAGGCTGTAGACTGCATCTCACTATAGTAGGCTGTAGGCTGCATCTCACTGTAGTATACTGTAGGATGCATCTCACTGTATTAGACTGTAGGCTGCATCTCACTGTAGTAGACTGTAGACTGCATCTCACTGTAGTAGGCTGGAGGCTGTAGACTGCATCTCACTATAGTAGGTTGCATCTCACTGTAGTAGGCTGTAGACTGCATCTCACTGTAGTAGGCTGTAGGCTGCATCTCACTGTAGTAGGCTGGAGGCTGTAGACTGCATCTCACTATAGTAGGTTGCATCTCACTGTAGTAGGCTGTAGACTGCATCTCACTGTAGTAGGCTGTAGACTGCATCTCACTGTAGTAGGCTTGAGGCTGCATCTCACTGTAGTAGGCTGTAGACTGCATCTCACTGTAGTAGGCTGGAGGCTGCATCTCACTGTAGTAGGCTGTAGACTGATTCTCACTGTAGTAGACTGTAGACTGAATCTCACTGTAGTAGACTGTAGGCTTTATCTCACTGTAGTAGGCTGTAGACTGCATCTCACTGTAGTAGACTGTAGACTGCATCTCACTGTAGTAGACTGTAGACTGCATCTCACTGTAGTAGACTGTAGACTTCATCTCACTGTAGTAGGCTGTAGACTGCATCTCACTGTAGTACGCTGTAGGCTTTATCTCACTGTAGTAGGCTTTATCTCACTGTAGTAGGCTTTATCTCACTGTAGTAGGCTTTATCTCACTGTAGTAGACTGTAGGCTTTATCTCACTGTAGTAGGCTGTAGACTGCATCTCACTGTAGTAGACTGTAGACTGCATCTCACTGTAGTAGACTGTAGGCTGCATCTCACTGTAGTAGGCTGTAGGCTGCATCTCACTGTAGTAGACTGTAGGCTGCATCTCACTGTAGTAGGCTGTAGGCTTTATCTCACTGTAGTAGGCTGTAGACTGCATCTCACTGTAGTAGACTGTAGGCTTTATCTCACTGTAGTAGGCTGTAGACTGCATCTCACTGTAGTACGCTGTAGGCTTTATCTCACTGTAGTAGGCTTTATCTCACTGTAGTAGACTGTAGGCTTTATCTCACTGTAGTAGGCTTTATCTCACTGTAGTAGGCTTTATCTCACTGTAGTAGGCTTTATCTCACTGTAGTAGACTGCATCTCACTGTAGTAGGCTGCATCTCACTGTAGTAGACTGTAGGCTTTATCTCACTGTAGTAGACTGTAGGCTTTATCTCACTGTAGTAGACTGCATCTCACTGTAGTAGGCTGCATCTCACTGTAGTAGACTGTGGGCTTTATCTCACTGTAGTAGACTATAGGCTTTATCTCACTGTAGTAGACTGCATCTCACTGTAGTAGGCTGCATCTCACTGTAGTAGACTGTAGGCTTTATCTCACTGTAGTAGACTGTAGGCTTTATCTCACTGTAGTAGGCTTTATCTCACTGTAGTAGGCTTTATCTCACTGTAGTAGGCTTTATCTCACTGTAGTAGACTGTAGGCTTTATCTCACTGTAGTAGGCTGTAGACTGCATCTCACTGTAGTAGACTGTAGACTGCATCTCACTGTAGTAGACTGTAGGCTGCATCTCACTGTAGTAGGCTGTAGGCTGCATCTCACTGTAGTAGACTGTAGGCTGCATCTCACTGTAGTAGGCTGTAGGCTTTATCTCACTGTAGTAGGCTGTAGACTGCATCTCACTGTAGTAGACTGTAGGCTTTATCTCACTGTAGTAGGCTGTAGACTGCATCTCACTGTAGTACGCTGTAGGCTTTATCTCACTGTAGTAGGCTTTATCTCACTGTAGTAGACTGTAGGCTTTATCTCACTGTAGTAGGCTTTATCTCACTGTAGTAGGCTTTATCTCACTGTAGTAGGCTTTATCTCACTGTAGTAGACTGCATCTCACTGTAGTAGGCTGCATCTCACTGTAGTAGACTGTAGGCTTTATCTCACTGTAGTAGACTGTAGGCTTTATCTCACTGTAGTAGACTGTAGGCTTTATCTCACTGTAGTAGACTGCATCTCACTGTAGTAGGCTGCATCTCACTGTAGTAGACTGTGGGCTTTATCTCACTGTAGTAGACTATAGGCTTTATCTCACTGTAGTAGACTGCATCTCACTGTAGTAGGCTGCATCTCACTGTAGTAGACTGTAGGCTTTATCTCACTGTAGTAGACTGTAGGCTTTATCTCACTGTAGTAGGCTTTATCTCACTGTAGTAGGCTTTATCTCACTGTAGTAGACTGCATCTCACTGTAGTAGACTGTAGGCTTTATCTCACTGTAGTAGACTGTAGGCTTTATCTCACTGTAGTAGACTGCATCTCACTGTAATAGACTGTAGGCTTTATCTCACTGTAGTAGACTGTAGGCTTTATCTCACTGTAGTAGACTGTAGGCTTTATCTCACTGTAGTAGACTGCATCTCACTGTAATAGACTGTAGGCTGTGTTTTGGTTATTTTGATCTCCATTCACCTTTTGTTTACTTGGAGTTGGACTACTGTTATTGTAACTATTCTAAATACAGATTGTCATTATCGATCTGATATTTACTTTACTTACTACCACTGGTTTGTTCCATTCGCTTTCATTCGTTAGCATTTGCAGTTGTGTCGGCATTGTTAGCCAAACTGTTTGAATGCTTGAATAACAAGGCTACTACTTTCAGCATTTAGTTAGCATTATTTAGTTAGCAATATTTAGTTAGCATTGTTTAGTTAGCATTATTTAGTTAGCATTGTTTAGTTAGCATTGTTTAGTTAGCATTGTTTAGTTAGCATTATTTAGTAGCATTATTTAGTTAGCATTATTTAGGTAAGACAGCTGTGTGTACGGCTGCATTCACATATGCTGTTTGTAATAGGTGAATTATAGCCGATATTCATTGGCAAAACGGCCTTGCTTTGCCGTGTAAAACCATTGTACCATTGTGCTGAAACAGTGCAGTGGAGATGGGCTGGAGGTTTCGCGCCAACCTGTATCCTCAAAAGTCTCTTGGTTTACTGTCATATAGCGTGATATAAGCAGAATTCAATATCATTCCAACGCAAGAACCTAAATAAATGGTGCCCCCTTGCCGATTTCAACTGCCCGGTTACACACTTTATCCTGGCACGGATAGCTGTCTAGGCACTGGGTCTGATAGCTGTCTAGGCACGGGGCCCTATAGCTGTCTAGGCACTGGGTCTGATAGCTGTCTAGGCACTGGGTCTGATAGCTGTCTAGGCACTGGGTCTGAGCCCTCTCCTGTACTCCCTGTTCACCCACGACTGCGTGGCCACGCACGCCTCCAACTCAATCATCAAGTTTGCGGACGACACAACAGTGGTAGGCTTGATTACCAACAACGACGAGACGGCCTACAGGGAGGAGGTGAGGGCCCTCGGAGTGTGGTGTCAGGAAAATAACCTCACACTCAACGTCAACCAAACTAAGGAGATGATTGTGGACTTCAGGAAACAGCAGAGGGAACACCCCCCTATCCACATCGATGGAACAGTAGTGGAGAGGGTAGCAAGTTTTAAGTTCCTCGGCATACACATCACAGACAAACTGAATTGGTCCACTCACACTGACAGCGTCGTGAAGAAGGCGCAGCAGCGCCTCTTCAACCTCAGGAGGCTGAAGAAATTCGGCTTGTCACCAAAAGCACTCACAAACTTCTACAGATGCACAATCGAGAGCATCCTGGCGGGCTGTATCACCGCCTGGTACGGCAACTGCTCCGCCCTCAACCGTAAGGCTCTCCAGAGGGTAGTGAGGTCTGCACAACGCATCACCGGGGGCAAACTACCTGCCCTCCAGGACACCTACACCACCCGATGTTACAGGAAGGCCATAAAGATCATCAAGGACATCAACCACCCGAACCACTGCCTGTTCACCCCGCTATCATCCAGAAGGCGAGGTCAGTACAGGTGCATCAAAGCTGGGACTGAGAGACTGAAAAACAGCTTCTATCTCAAGGCTATCAGACTGTTAAACAGCCACCATTGAGTGGCTGCTGCCAACACACTGTCATTGACACTGACCCAACTCCAGCCACTTTAATAATGGGAATTGATGGGAAATGATGTAAATATATCACTAGCCACTTTAAACAATGCTACCTTATATAATGTTACTTACCCTACATTATTCATCTCATATGCATACGTATATACTGTACTCTACATCATCGACTGCATCCTTATGTAATACATGTATCACTAGCCACTTTAACTATGCCACTTTGTTTACTTTGTCTACATACTCATCTCATATGTATATACTGTACTCGATACCATCTACTGTATGCTGCTCTGTACCATCACTCACTCATATATCCTTATGTACATATTCTTTATCCCCTTACACTGTGTATAAGACAGTAGTTTTAGAATTGTTAGTTAGATTACTTGTTGGTTATCACTGCATTGTCGGAACTAGAAGCACAAGCATTTCGCTACACTCGCATTAACATCTGCTAACCATGTGTATGTGACAAATAAAATTTGATTTGATTTGATAGCTGTCTAGGCACGGGGCCCTATAGCTGTCTAGGCACTGGGTCTGATAGCTGTCTAGGCACGGGGTCTGATAGCTGTCTAGGCACGGGGCCCTATAGCTGTCTAGGCACTGGGTCTGATAGCTGTCTAGGCACTGGGTCTGAGCTGTCTAGGCACTGGGTCTGATAGCTGTCTAGGCACTGGGTCTGATAGCTGTCTAGGCACTGGGTCTGATAGCTGTGTAGGCACGGGGTCTGATAGCTGTGTAGGCACTGGGTCTGATAGCTGTCTAGGCACTGGGTCTGATAGCTGTCTAGGCACTGGGTCTGATAGCTGTCTAGGCACGGGGTCTGATAGCTGTCTAGGCACTGGGTCTGATAGCTGTCTAGGCACTGGGTCTGATAGCTGTCTAGGCACTGGGTCTGATAGCTGTCTAGGCACTGGGTCTGATAGCTGTCTAGGCACTGGGTCTGATAGCTGTCTAGGCACTGGGTCTGATAGCTGTCTAGGCACTGGGTCTGATAGCTGTCTAGGCACTGGGTCTGATAGCTGTCTAGGCACGTGGTCTGATAGCTGTGTAGGCACGGGGTCTGATAGCTGTGTAGGCACTGGGTCTGATAGCTGTCTAGGCCTGTATAGATGTCTAGGCCTGTATAGATGTATAGGCCTGTATAGATGTGTAGGCCTGTATAGATGTCTAGGCCTGTATAGATGTCTAGGCCTGTATAGATGTGTAGGCCTGTATAGATGTCTAGGCCTGTATAGATGTCTAGGCCTGTATAGATGTATAGGCCTGTATAGATGTGTAGGCCTGTATAGATGTCTAGGCCTGTATAGATGTCTAGGCCTGTATAGATGTCTCTGCCTGTATAGATGTGTAGGCCTGTATAGATGTGTAGGCCTGTATAGATGTGTAGGCCTGTATAGATGTATAGGCCTGTATAGATGTGTAGGCCTGTATAGATGTCTAGGCCTGTATAGATGTCTAGGCCTGTATAGATGTGTAGGCCTGTATAGATGTCTAGGCCTGTATAGATGTCTCTGCCTGTATAGATGTCTAGGCCTGTATAGATGTCTCTGCCTGTATAGATGTGTAGGCCTGTATAGATGTCTAGGCCTGTATAGATGTCTCTGCCTGTATAGATGTCTAGGCCTGTATAGATGTCTAGGCCTGTATAGATGTCTAGGCCTGTATAGATGTCTCTGCCTGTATAGATGTCTAGGCCTGTATAGATGTCTCTGCCTGTATAGATGTGTAGGCCTGTATAGATATCTAGGCCTGTATAGCCGTATAGCCTGTATAATCTTGGTTACCCAGAAGTAAAATTTTCTTGAGAAAGTTTGTCATTTCATATTTTACTTCTGGGGGGGGAATGTCCTGTATGATTCCAAATGTAGGAAACAGATTAAGAGCATTTGAACCACTGTGTAGCAGACTGTACAGTAACAGGTCAATGGACAGAGAGAAGGGAAAGTTAACCATAGGAACGTTATCATTTGGCTCATTTGTAAAATGGCGGTATTCAATCTGAACTGGATAACAAGTAAGCGTAAATCTTCCCATGCAGCATTTTTGAGACAATGTGCAGTTGAGCTTATTTTCCCTTCACACTGTAAACATAGAGTAAACATAGTGTAAACACTGTAATTATAGAGTAAACATAAAGTAAACAGAGTAAATGCTGTAAACATAGTGTAAACACTGTAATTATAGAGTAAACATAAAGTAAACATAGTGTAAACCTAGAGTAAACGCTGTAAACATAGTGTCAACATAGTGTAAATGCTGTAAACATAGTGTAAACACTGTAAACATATAGTAAACACTGTAAACATATAGTAAACATAAAGAAAAATGCTGTAAACATAGAGTAAACACTGTAAACAGAGTAAACACTGTAAACATAGAGTGAACATAGAGTAAACACTGTAAACATAGTGTAAACACTGTAAACATATAGTAAACATAAAGAAAAATGCTGTAAACATAGAGTAAACATAGAGTAAATATAAAGAAAACGCTGTAAACATAGTGTAAATGCTGTAAACATAGTAAACACTGTGAACATTGTGTAAACACTGTAAACATAGAGTAAACACTCTAAACACTGTAAACATAGAGTAAACATAGTGTAAACATAGAGTAAACATAGTGTAAACACTGTAATTATAGAGTAAACATAGCATAAACACTGGAAACAGAGAAAACAAAGTGTAAACACTGTAAACATAGTGTAAAAACTGTCAAAATAGTGTCAACACTGTAAACATAGTGTCAACACTGTAAACATAGTGTCAACACTGTCAACACAGTGTCAATACTGTCAACATAGTGTCAACACTGTCAACATAGTGTCCACACTGTCAACATAGTGTCCACACTGTCAACATAGTGTCCACACTGTCAACATAGTGTCAACACTGTCAACACTAGTGTCAACACTGTCAACATAGTGACAACACTGTCAACACAGTGTCAACACTGTCAACACAGTGTCAACACTGTCAACACAGTGTCACACTGTCAACACAGTGTCAACACTGTCAACATAGTGTCAAAACTGTCAACATATTGTCAAAACTGTCAACATATTGTCAACACTGTCAACATAGTGTCAACACTGTCAACATAGTGTAAACACTGTAAACACTGTCAACATAGTGTCAACACTGTCAACATATTGTCAACACTGTCAACAGTGTCAACACTGTCAACATAGTGTCAACACTGTCAACATATTGTCAACACTGTCAACACAGTGTCAACACTGTCAACATAGTGTCAACACTGTCAACATAGTGTCAACACTGTCAACATAGTGTCAACACTGCAACCACCAGCTCCAGGAATCTAAACATGCATTCTTACATCACAGGACCAATATTTGTTTATCCCTGACAGCACTGAAACCTGTTTGGCAGCTTTTTAATTTAATATAGCCCTTAGATAGTAAACAATAAACAAAGTGTCATATTCCTCAGGAGTGTGATGTGGTAGTGCAGTCAATATATTATTGACTATAAACTAGGTGGGAGTGGGAAAGGCACATTTGCCTTTCAATATGTATTTTGCCATGTGTATATTATACACCTGAAAATCTAAAACATAAACCTGAGTTAAAGCTGCAACACAGCCTAATCCAGAGTTGAATCCCCTAAGGGAAATATGATCTAACAAGTTACAGGTTCTATATTTATGCTGTACCTATGATTTATACAAACGGTGTGTCTAATCCTGAATGCTGATTGGGTTAAAACCCGCATTCCAGCCAGTGTCTATTCCACAAGTTACCACAGGCTAAATCTATGACGTTAAAATGCCTATTTACTCTGTTCCATCTGACTGCGCAATCCACTGTCTCTTCAGCCCAGCCAGGCAATTTATAAACTCGATGTCCACTATATAAAGCATCTAGACATGATTTATTTTAGACTAACATTTAGTTATCAACAGTATAAACCCTGCTGTCTGTCTCTCCGATATTTGCAACATTGTTTCAATATTCAAATTCGATTTCCAGCTGCCCCATAGTAATGAACGTGTCGGGACTCGGGACGAGACAGATAGGCATGCAATGTTTCTCCGCCAGTCAAAATCATGAATCAGCTGGCATAATCTTTATGGATATATACAAAGGAATGGAAATGGAAAAAAGTGCAGCTAGTTTGCAGTCTTTCCAGCTTCAGTTTGAAGTGACTGTGTTAGCTGTGTTGTTGGCCAGTTCCTCTGAACAACAGTGTCCTGACGAGAGAGCACTTTTTTTTTTATGCCAGGTGAAATTGCGCCTCATTAGGTCATTGCTATGGATGTATCCAAATAAATGTCACTAGCAAACAGCTTAAACAAATGCAAATGTAGCTACTTTGCTGTTATTCTAGCTGCTTTTTTATGTGACTGTACATTAGCTGTAGATGGCTAGCTAGCAAGCAAGAGATAAGAATGTTGCCAGCCAGTAAGGAAATGTAAACATTTAGAACGAATGACTTGGTCGCGTCCATAGATCCAGAACAAAAATACTGAACAACTGAGTCGCATCTCTAACCAACGACCAGCCGGCTTGGGTAGCAACCCTAGATTTGTGTCGGGACTATATCTTGTGGAAGGATGAAATAGTATGAATAAATCCTAAAAAAAAAAAAAATTTGAATCATTATTTGAATATGTTGGTAACCCGTTGTATAAAGGTGATAATGCCCTCATAGCCGGTGTTTGGAGGATATATTGATACGGTTTGCAGCACCCGTGCCAATATGTCCTCCAAACACCGGCTTAGAGGGCATTTTCACTTAAATAAACACCATGAACAGAATATGAATTTTTGAGATCCAAGTACACAGTAACTTTTGACATTAACTTACGTGTTTCTTGTATTTTTTCTAAACATTATTTTTTCAATTATTATGTTATTGTTTTGCACGTGAACATATTTTCTTGTGACTATACAGAGTGGCTGCACCTACCTGCAGAGACGCCGGAAAACCGGAATTTGCACCAGTACTTTTCAATCTGACCACCACTTTCAAAGCAGCAGCACCTTTCAGCGCATTTTCACAGTTCTACTTTTACCTGCCATGTCGCAGTCTACCATTGAAACAATTGAAGACTAAAATGCAGAAAATTTGTGGCACTAGGCGCCATTTAAAAAAATATATGAGCATGGCCTTACTTGTATTTGTATTTATTATGGATCCCCATTAGTTCCTGCCAAGGTAGCAGCTACTCTTCCTGGGGTTTATCATGGATCCCCATTAGTTCCTGCCACGGCAGCAGCTACTCTTCCTGGGGTTTATTATGGATCCCCAGTAGTTCCTGCCAAGGCAGCAGCTACTCTTCCTGGGGTTTATCATGGATCCCCATTAGTTCCTCCCAAGGCAGCAGCTACTCTTCCTGGGGTTTATTAAGGATCCCCATTAGTTCCTGCCAAGGCAGCAGCTACTCTTCCTGGAGTTTATCATGGATCCCCATTAGTTCCTGCCAAGGCAGCAGCTACTCTTCCTGGGGTTTATTATGGATCCCCTGCCATTTCCTGGTTCCTGCCAAGGCAGCAGCTACTCTTCCTGGGGTTTATCATGGATCCCCATTAGTTCCTGCCAAGGCAGCAGCTACTCTTCCTGGGGTTTATTATGGATCCCCATTAGTTCCTGCCAAGGCAGCAGCTACTCTTCCTGGGGTTTATTATGGATCCCCATTAGTTCCTGCCAAGGCAGCAGCTACTCTTCCTGGGGTTTATTAAGGATCCCCATTAGTTCCTGCCAAGGTAGCAGCTACTCTTCCTGGGGTTTATTATGGATCCCCATTAGTTCCTGCCAAGGCAGCAGCTACTCTTCCTGGGGTTTTCCTGGGGTTATGGATCCCCATTAGTTCCTGCCAAGGCAGCAGCTACTCTTCCTGGGGTTTATCATGGATCCCCATTAGTTCCTGCCAAGGCAGCAGCTACTCTTCCTGGGGTTTTATTCCTGCCAAGGCAGGATCCCCCCCATTAGTTCCTGGGGTTTATTAAGGATCCCCAAGTTCCTGCAGCAGCTACTCTTCCTGGGGTTTATTATGGATCCCCATTAGTTCCTGCCAAGGCAGCAGCTACTCTTCCTGGGGTTTATCATGGATCCCCATTAGTTCCTGCCAAGGCAGCAGCTACTCTTCCTGGGGTTTATCATGGATCCCCATTAGTTCCTGACAAGGCAGCAGCTACTCTTCCTGGGGTCCAGCAACATTAAAATAGTTATGCAACTTTAAAAACATTACAACACATTCATAATATATTTCACAACACACTGTGTGCCCTCAGGCCCCTACTCCAATAACACATTCTACTGTTTGCATCAGTTACCAGATGTGGGATAGAGTTCCATGTAGTCATGGCTCTATGTAATACTGTGTGCCTCCCATAGTCTGTTCTGGACTTGGGGACTGTGAAGAGACCTCTGGGGACATGTCTTGTAGGGTATGCATGGGTGTCTGAGCTGTGTGCTAGTCGTTTAAACAGACAGCTCAGTGCTTTCAACATGTCAATACCTCTCACATATACAAGTAGTGATGAAGTCATTTTCTCCTCTACTTTGAGTCAGGAGAGTTTGACATGCATATTATTAATGTTTGCTCTCTGTGTACATCCAAGGGCCAGCCGTGCTGCCCTGTTCTGAGCCAATTGCAATTTTCCTAAGTCCCTCTTTGTAGCACCTGACCACACGACTGAACAGTAGTCCAGGTGCGACAAACCTAGAGCCTGTAAGACCTGCCTTGTTGAGCGAGAGTTGCACCCCTTCTGAAAAAACCTACACTCGATCCCTCCGATGTCAACAACTACAGACCAGTATCCCTTCTTTCTTTTCTCTCCAAAACTCTTGAACGTGCCGTCCTTGGCCAGCTCTCCCGCTATCTCTCTCAGAATGACCTTCTTGATCCAAATCAGTCAGGTTTCAAGACTAGTCATTCAACTGAGACTGCTCTTCTCTGTATCACGGAGGCGCTCCGCACTGCTAAAGCTAACTCTCTCTCCTCTGCTCTCATCCTTCTAGACCTATCGGCTGCCTTCGATACTGTGAACCATCAGATCCTCCTCTCCACCCTCTCCGAGTTGGGCATCTCCGGCGCGGCCCACGCTTGGATTGCGTCCTACCTGACAGGTCGCTCCTACCAGGTGGCGTGGCGAGAATCCGTCTCCACACCACGTGCTCTCACCACTGGTGTCCCCCAGGGCTCTGTTCTAGGCCCTCTCCTATTCTCGCTATACACCAAGTCACTTGGCTCTGTCATAACCTCACATGGTCTCTCCTATCATTGCTATGCAGACGACACACAATTAATCTTCTCCTTTCCCCCTTCTGATGACCAGGTGGCGAATCGCATCTCTGCATGTCTGGCAGACATATCCGTGTGGATGACGGATCACCACCTCAAGCTGAACCTCGGCAAGACGGAGCTGCTCTTCCTCCCGGGGAAGGACTGCCCGTTCCATGATCTCGCCATCACGGTTGACAACTCCATTGTGTCCTCCTCCCAGAGCGCTAAGAACCTTGGCGTGATCCTGGACAACACCCTGTCGTTCTCAACTAACATCAAGGCGGTGGCCCGTTCCTGTAGGTTCATGCTCTACAACATCCGCAGAGTACGACCCTGCCTCACACAGGAAGCGGCGCAGGTCCTAATCCAGGCACTTGTCATCTCCCGTCTGGATTACTGCAACTCGCTGTTGGCTGGGCTCCCTGCCTGTGCCATTAAACCCCTACAACTCATCCAGAACGCCGCAGCCCGTCTGGTGTTCAACCTTCCCAAGTTCTCTCACGTCACCCCGCTCCTCCGCTCCCTCCACTGGCTTCCAGTTGAAGCTCGCATCCGCTACAAGACCATGGTGCTTGCCTACGGAGCTGTGAGGGGAACGGCACCTCAGTACCTCCAGGCTCTGATCAGGCCCTACACCCAAACAAGGGCACTGCGTTCATCCACCTCTGGCCTGCTCGCCTCCCTACCACTGAGGAAGTACAGTTCCCGCTCAGCCCAGTCAAAACTGTTCGCTGCTCTGGCCCCCCAATGGTGGAACAAACTCCCTCACGACGCCAGGACAGCGGAGTCAATCACCACCTTCCGGAGACACCTGAAACCCCACCTCTTTAAGGAATACCTAGGATAGGATAAAGTAATCCCTCTCACCCCCCCTCCCCCTGAAAAGATTTAGATGCACTACTGTTCCACTGGAGGTCATAAGGTGAATGCACCAATTTGTAAGTCGCTCTGGATAAGAGCGTCTGCTAAATGACTTAAATGTAAATGTAAATGTTGTTGATAGTGCTGTTAAGAAGGTAGAGTAGCTCTTTATTATGAACAGACTTCTCCCCATCTTACTACTTTTGTATCAATATGTTTTGACCATGACAGTTTACAATCCAGGGTTACTCCAAGCAGTTTAGTCACCTCAACTTGCTCAATTTCCACATTATTTATTACAAGATTTAGTTGAGGTTTAGGGTTTAGTGAATGATTTGTCTTCAATACAATGCTTTTAGTTTTGGAAATATTTATTCCTTGCCACCCATTCGGAAACTAACTGCAGCTCTTTGTTAAGTGTTTCAGTCATTTCAGTTGCTGTAGCAGCTGATGTGTTTAGTGTTGAGTTATCCGCATACATAGACACACTGGCTTTACTCAAAGCCAGTGGCATGTCGTTAGTAAACACTGAAGAAAGTAAGGGGCCTAGACAGCTGCCTTGTGGAATTCCTGATTCTACCAGGATTCTGTTGGAGAGGCCTCCATTAAAGAACACCCTCTGTGTTCTGTTAGACAGGTAACTCTTTTTCCACAACATAGCAGGGGGTGTAAAGCCATAATACATAGTTTTTTTTCCAGCAGCAGACTATGATCGATAATGTCTAAAGCGGCACTGAAGTCTAACAAAACAGTTCCAACAATCTTTTTATCATAAATTTCTCTCAGCCAATCATCAGTCATTTGTGTAAGTGCTGTGCTTGTTGAATGTCCTTCTCTATAAGCATGCTGAAAGTCTGTTGTCAATTTGTTTACTGTAAAATAGCATTGGTATCTGGTCAAACACTATTTTTTCCAAAACTTTACTACGGGTTGGTAACCGGCATATTGGTCGGCTATTTGAGTCAGTAAAGGAGGCTTTATTACTCTAAGGTATCGGAATGACTTCTGCTTCCTTCCAGGCCTGAGGGCACACACTTTCTAGTAGGCTTAAATTGAAGATATGGCAAATAGGAGAGGCAATATCGTCCTCTATTATCCTCAGTAATCTTCCATCCAAGTTGTCAGATCCTGTTGGCTTGTCATTGTTGATAGACAACAATATTTTTTTCACCTCTTCCGGACTCACTTTACGGAATTCAAACATACAATTTTTGTCTATTAATAATTTGGTCATATATACTTGGATGTGTCACACAAGCTCATAGATCGGACCCGCCGAGTGCTGAAGCGTAAGAGTTGTCTGTTGCTCGGATACAACATGTTCCAAACTGCCTCTGGAAGCAACGTCAACACATTGAACTGTTCGTCGGGAGCTTCATGAAATGGGTTTCCATGGCCGAGCAGCCGCACACAAGCCTAAGATCACCATGCGCAATGCCAAGCGCCAGCTAGAGTGGTGTAAAGCTCGCCACCACTGGACTCTGGAGCAGTGGAAATCCGTTCTCTGGAGTGATGAGTCATTCTTTACCATCTGGCAGTCCGACGGACGAATCTGGGTTTGGCGGATGCCAGGAGAACGCTACCTGACCAAATGCATAGTGCCAATCGCTCTGGATAAGAGCGTCTGCTAAATGACTTAAATGTAAATGTTAAATTTGGTGGAGGAAGAATAATGGTCTGGGGCTGTTTTCATGGTTCGGCCTAGGCCCCTTAGTTCCAGTGAAGGGAAATCTTAACGCTACAGCATACAATGACATTCTAGACAATTCTATGCTTCCAACTTTGCCCTTTCCTGTTTCAGCATGATAATGCCCCCGTGCACAAAGCAAGATCCATACAGAAATGGTTTGTCGAGATCGGTGTGCAAGAACTTGACTGGCCTGCACAGAGCCCTGACCTCAACCCCATCGAACACCTTTGGGATGAATTGGAACGCCGACTACGAGCCAGGCCTAAATGCCCAACACCAGTACCCGACCTCACTAATGCTCTTGTGGCTGAATGGAAGCAAGTTCCCACAGCAATGTTCCAACATCTAGTGGAAAGCCTTCCCAGAATAGTGGAGGCTGTTATAGCAGCAAAGGGGGGGGGACCAACTCCATAATAATGTCCATGATTTTGGAATGAAATGTTTCACGTGCAGCTGTCCACATACCTTTGTTCATGTAGTGTATCTCTCACTCTCTCTCTCTGCTGCTTCTCCTTCATTTGTAAAGAAATGTATTTGTTCAAAGCTGTTCAACTATTGTTTTTCTCTCTCTTTGAGTCAACTACTCTAGCACTACATTTTATACAATGCAGTGCTAGCTAGCTGTAGCTTATGCTTTCAGTATTAGATTCATTTTCTGATGCTCTGATTGGATGGACAACATGTCAGTTCATGCTGCAAGAGCTCTGATAGGTTGAAGGACGTCCTCTGGAAAATGTCATAATTACTCAATAAGTCTATGGAAGGGGGTGAGAACCATGAGCCTCCTAGGTTTTGTATTGAAGTCAATGTACCCAGAGGAGGATGGAAAATAGCTGTTCTCTGGCTACACCATTGTCCTACCAAGTGGTGTAAAGTACTTAAGTAAAATACTTCAAAGTACTACTTAAGTCGTTTTTTGGGGTATCTGTACTCTACTTTACTATTTATTTTTTGGAAAACTTTTACTTTTACTTCACTACATTCCTAAAGAACAGAATGTACTTTTTACTCCTTACATTTTCCCTGACACCCAAAAGTACTCGTTACATTTGGAATGTTAAGCAGGACAGGAAAATGGTGCAATTCACACACTTATCAAGAGAACACGTGGTTATCCATACCGCCTCTGATATGTATTTTAATCAGTTATTTGGTGACGTGAATATATTTAGTATAGTTGTATCTAAAAAGGAAACCTTTTTTTTTTTACGTTTCACTATTTTTATTATAATGAAATTCACTGAGTAGCATGGTCCACCTCTTCCTTCTCTGACGAGCAGCCACTGCCGAGCAATATGATTGGCTATTCATTCAAGCACCACTTCGCTCTTGCGTATCACAATTTCTCGAGCACTGAGCAGTACGCTACGTAAATTGATAGCTACGTTTATAGCTACGTTTACACAGCAAAGGTGAGCTGTCCTTAGCAAAAAGAAGTGCCCGTCAGTCTACTCGCCGAAATTATTTCATTTAGGCAAAGTGATTTACAAAAGTAAACATTCAATAGTGAACATACCAACAATGTGGTGGCTACTGTTGAAAGCAAAATAAAAATCACTGTAGCGTTGATCTTGACAAGCCTATTGTTGACAGGTCAGTATCTCTTTTGGTACGCCATTGTCTTAAAGGGGCAGCATCCTATTTTAAAATGTAAAACAAAACAAAAAACATCTCAAAAAGACATACTTTAGAAACAAACATGAATGTGATTAATTAATACCATGACATTCTAAAGATATAGAATAATGACTTGCATTGCTAAATTATATGAATCAGCTTTTTAATCACAATAGCCAAATGTAGCCAATTAATATCTGAATATAGAGAGGACGCATGCCAATCTATAGGCCCTGCATGACCCCAATCCGTTTAACAAATACACCGTGTACCCACCAGTAGAAATTCTGTTTGGGCTAGCAGATTTTTATCCAGATGGCCCGGTTGGGTTAAGTTTGAACCCTGTCATAGCCTACGAATAGGACCCAGAGTTTTACACAAACAGGTCATGAGATCAAGAAAAACTCCAGGCCCCAGAAAAGACGTGCCACAAATTTAGCCACTGCACTTTTGATCCAGTGGTGCCACCTCTGCCTACCTGCAGGAGTAGTTGAGGTTCCTTCTGATGCTCCTCTTGAAGAAGCTCTTACAGCCCTCGCAGGTGAACACCCCATAGTGTTTCCCACTGGACTTGTCCCCACACACCACGCAGTCCACCACGCACGCCTTGTCTTCGTCTCCCACCTCCACATCGCTCCCGGCCTGGGGCGAGCCCTCCTCATCTCCACGCAGGTAAGCCTTCTCCCCACCCAGTCCGTTGGTCTCCCGGTTAGGATTGCCCCATCCCCCGCTCACCATGGCCATGTCTGAGCTAAACTGCCGACACACACTCTCTCTCTTACACACGCCTGTCCACTCACCGAGTGCTCTCCTCTTTTCTCTGAAAATCTTCAGCTACAACACTTTAGTTTCTAATCATACTAAATACGTTTTTGAGTTCACTTCCAGGAAAAGTAATAGAGTTGACCTCTTTCCCCTTCTGTCTCTGTGAAATGACCCGGAGGTCCCTCTCACTGCTCTACTTCTCTACTGTCGCCCTCCTTTTCTTCTCCTTCTCTCCCCTGTCTTTCCTGTGACCCAAGTCAATGACTCCTCCTAAAAGTTCTGACACAACGAGCGGTTCAGAGTTCAGGAGGGGGAAAAGGGTGCAGCCTGCCCTTTCACAGAAAACAATACATTACACTTAGAGGCTTAGGCTCTCTCCCTCGCTCTCTCCCTCCCTCTCTCTCCCTCTCTCTCTCTCTCTCCCTCTCTCTCTCTCTCCCTCTCTCTCTCTCTCTCTCTTTCTCTCTCTCCCTCTCTCTCTCTCTCTCTCTTTCTCTCTCTCTTCTCTCTCTCCCTCTCTCTCCCTCCCTCTCTTCTCTCTCTCTCTCTGTCTCTCCCTCTATCCCTCTCTTTCTCTCTCTCTCTCTCTCTCTCTCTCACTCTCTCTCTCTCTCTCTCTCTGTCTCTCTGTCTCTCCCTCTATCCTTCTCTTTCTCTCTCTCTCTCCCTCCCTCTCTTTCTCTCTCTCTCTCTGTCTCTTCCTCTATCCCTCTCTTTCTTTCTCTCTCTCTCTCTCTCTCTCTATCCCTCTCTCTCTCTATCCCTCTCTCTCTCTCTGTCCCTCCCAGAGGGAAAAAAACACCACTTCCGTAGGATTACTTTACTACTTACGAACTAGTCAGACCAGTTCTGGGCTGTGTAGAAAGTGCCATCTATCTATCTAACAGGCAGAAGCACAATTTTAGCTCAGCAGTTAGAAAACACAGATCTCATTTCTGTCAAGAATTTCAGATACAAGCAGAGATTCAGAGAATGCTAGAAATGGATTGCTGTCATTCAACCCCCATTAGAAGGTTGAGTTACTTTGTCTTTGGTCTGTTGCTAGTAGTCTATGTTTGGTTCACAGTTTACACATGCTCACACCCTCACAAACTTGTATAAACAGCACTTTTGGTTTCACTAGCTTGGCAGAACTATCCTCCCCAGACAGAATCTACAGGCAGACTGAATCTACAGGCAGACTGAATCTATAGGCAGACTGAATCTAATGCAGACTGAATCTAACACAGACTGAATCTATAGGCAGACTGAATCTAATGCAGACTGAATCTATAGGCAGACTGAATCTATAGGCAGACTGAATCTATAGGCAGACTGAATCTAATGCAGACTGAATCTATAGGCAGACTGAATCTAATGCAGACTGAATCTATAGGCAGACTGAATCTATAGGCAGACTGAATCTATAGACAGACTGAATCTAATGCAGACTGAATCGAATGCAGACTGAAACTAATGCAGACTGATTCTATAGGCAGACTGACTCTAATGCAGGCTGAATCTATAGGCAGACTGAATCTAATGCAGGCTGAATCTATAGGCAGACTGAATCTATAGGCAGACTGAATCTAATGCAGGCTGAATCTATAGGCAGACTGAATCTAATGCAGACTGAATCTATAGGCAGACTGAATCTAATGCAGGCTGAATCTATAGGCAGACTGAATCTATAGACAGACTGAATCTAACGCAGACTGAATCTAATGCAGACTGAGTCGAATGAATCTATAGACAGACTGAATCTAACGCAGACTGACTCTATAGGCAGACTGAATCTATAGGCAGACTGAATCTAATGCAGACTGAGGCGAATTAATCTATAGACAGACTGAATCTAACGCAGACTGACTCTATAGGCAGACTGAATCTAATGCAGACTGAATCTAACGCAGACTGAATCTATAGACAGACTGAATCTAACGCAGACTGAATCTATAGGCAGACTGAATCTAACGCAGACTGAATCTATAGGCAGACTGAATCTATAGGCAGACTGAATCTAATGCAGACTGAATCTATAGACAGACTGAATCTAACGCAGACTGAATCTAACGCAGACTGAATCTAATGCAGACTGAATCTATAGGCAGACTGAATCTATAGACAGACAGAGTCGAATGCAGACTGAATCTATAGGCAGACTGAATCTATAGGCAGACTGAATCTAATGCAGACTGAATCTAATGCAGACTGAATCTAATGCAGACTGAATCTATAGGCATACTGAATCTATAGACAGACTGAATCTAACGCAGACTGAATCTAATGCAGACAGAGTTGAATGCAGACAAATCTATAGGCAGACTGAATCTATAGGCAGACTGAATCTAAGGCAGACTGAATCTATAGGCAGACTGAATCTAACGCAGACTGAATCTATAGGCAGACTGAATCTAACGCAGACTGAATCTATAGGCAGACTGAATCTATAGGCAGACTGAATCTATAGGCAGACTGAATTTAACGCAGACTGATTCTATAGGCAGACTGAATCTAACGCAGACTGATCCTATAGGCAGACTGAATCTATAGGCTTGCTATTTAAAACACAGAAATGATAAACAGCTCCTTCTGGTCCTGCTAGTCTGGGAAAGTTCAAAGTGCAGTGATGTCCACTTGCTCTGTCTGTTGTGAAGCAGCATCTGTTTCTTGTTCCTCTCTTGCTCCCATATATCTGTGGCTTCAATAGTTCAAACCACCAGAACAAACGCAGTGAAAACACAGTTGAGAAAAGGAGGGAAATACTCTCTACTATCCCTTAAAAAGAATGCAAGTTCCTCCTAGCAAGTCTCCCCTCTACTCTCTCTTGTTCTGTCTCTTTCTCTCCCTTGTTTTGTCAGTGCTTGTCCATCCAGCAGTAACGACTTGAGGCCCAAGTCTCTCTGCATTCCCTTAAGCACAGTCACAATCTCCTTCTTCCTCCTCTCCTCCGGCCCCGGCTTGAATAAATTAGGCAAACCAGCGGAGGAAAAACACGGTCACAGACGATAGCCAAAGCTAGCTGCTGAGGTGTAGCGCAGTCTTAACAGCCTCTTCTGCTGGTCTTTTCTCTCTCTCTCTCTCTCTCTCTCTCTCTCTCTCTCTCTCTCTCTCTCTGTCTCTCTCTCTCTCTCGCCCTCTCTCTCTCTCTGTCTCTCTCTCTCTCTCTCTCTCCCTCTCTCTCTGTCTCTCTCTCTCTCTGTCTCTCTCTCTCTCTCTGTCTCTCTCTCTCTCTCTCCCTCTCTCTCTCTGTCTCTCTCTCCCCCTCTCTCTCTCTCCCTCCTTTCGCCCAGTGAGTGAGTATTGGAGCATGTGTCTGTGTGCTCAAGCCCTCTGGTTGCCATGGCACTCATTGCCTTATAAGGCCATTGGAGTCAAAGAGCAGAGAGTGGGCTGTAGAGGGAGCTACACTGGAGGGCTCTCTCTCTCGCTCTCTCTCTCTCTCGCTCTCTTTCTCTCTCTCTCGCTCTCTCTCTCGCTCTCTCTCTCTCTCGCTCTCTCTCTCTCGCTCTTGCTCGCTCTCTCTCTCTCGCTCTCTCTCTCACTCTACACACACACGCACGCACGCACGCAAACACACGCACACACACACGCACACACGCACACACGCAGACACACACACTCACACTCACACTCACACTCACACTCACACACACACTCACACTCACACTCACACACTCACACAGAAAGAATGCGGCTCCCTGCTCGCCCCCTTCTCTAACTAAGCCCTGACCCCAGGATGCCTCCCAGCACTAGGGGAGTTAACCCCGACAGTGCCAGCAGACGAAAGGGGGCCGCTGGCCAGCACACCAGGCACCAGGCGCATGGCAGGGCTTTTTTTTACTCCAGTTTCATGTTCTTCTCTCCAATCCGCCCGGCTGACTTCCTCTGACTTTGTTGACCCCATAATAACGAGGAAGAGGTTTGTTGTCATGGAGGAACTTGGATAAAGGTCACACAGGCTATTCTGCAATCTTTGACAGACTTACTTTGACACTGTCTGGGTTGGTGTCTTGTAGGCAGGATATTTCAATTAAAAGGAATGCAAAGAAAGTGTTCATTGTAACATATGATTTAGTACATATTTATACACTGAGTGGACAAAACATTAGGAACACCTGCTCTTTCCGTGATATAGACTGATCAGGTGAAAGCTATGATCCCTTATTTAATTCACTTGTTAAATACACTACAATCAGTGTTTCTGAAAGGGGAGGAGACATGTTAAATAAGGATGTTTAAGTCTTGAGACAATTGAGACATGGATTGTGTATGAAAGACAAGAAAGACAAAACAATGAAGTGTCTTTGAACAGGGTATGGTAGTAGGTGCCAGGCGCACCGGTTTGAGTCAAGAACTGCAACACTGCTGGGTTGTTCACGCTCAACAGTTTCCCGTGTGTATCAAGAATGGTCCACCACCCAAAGGACATCCAGCCAACTTGACACAACTGTGGGAAACATTGGAGTCAACATGGGCCAACGTCCCTGTGGAACGCTTTCAACACCTTGTAGAGTCCATGACCTGACGAATTGAGGCTGTTCTGTGGGGAAAGGGGGGTTTGCAACTCAATATTAGGAGGGTGTTCCTAATCCTTTGTACACTCAGTACATTATATTATATAATATGGTAAGGCTCAATAGTGTTCACGTTGTCTTACCGGTAGTTAACTTTCCTTCCTAATCTAGCAACTATGGTTAAGAAATGTGTGTGTGTGTGTGTGTGTGTGTGTGTGTGTGTGTGCACGTGTGCGAGTGAGTGTGTGTGTGTGTGTGTGTGTGTGCACGTGGGCGAGTGAGTGTGTGTGCATGGCATGCCAACAGCATTGTCCTTTGAAGGTCTCCTGGAAAAGAGAGGAGACAATAAACAGAGGGACCCTGCAGCCAAGGAGTCAGATAACAGCCTAACAACCTGCATGTCACAGAGGCAGAGGAGCAGAGAGGAGCAGAGTAGAACAGAGATGAGTAGAGTAGAACAGAGAGGAGCAGAGTAGAACAGAGAGGAGTAGAGTAGAACAGAGAGGAGTAGAGTAGAACAGAGAGGAGTAGAGTAGAACAGAGAGGAGCAGAGAGGAGCAGAGTAGAACAGAGAGGAGCAGAGAGAAGCAGAGTAGAACAGAGTAGAACAGAGAGGAGCAGAGTAGAACAGAGAGGAGTAGAGTAGAACAGAGAGGAGTAGAGTAGAACAGAGAGGAGCAGAGAGGAGCAGAGTAGAACAGAGAGGTGCAGAGAGGAGCAGAGTAGAACAGAGAGGAGCAGAGTAGAGCAGAGAGGAGCAGAGTAGAACAGAGAGGAGCAGAGTAGAACAGAGAGGAGCAGAGTAGAACAGAGAGGAGCAGAGTAGAACAGAGAGGAGCAGAGTAGAACAGAGAGGAGCGGAGTAGAACAGAGAGGAGCAGAGAGGAGCAGAGTAGAACAGAGAGGAGCAGAGAGGAGCAGAGTAGAACAGAGAGGAGCAGAGAAGAGCAGAGTAGAACAGAGTGGAGCAGAGTAGAACAGAGTGGAGCAGAGTAGAGCAGAGAGGAGCAGAGAGGAGCAGAGTAGAACAGAGAGGAGCAGAGTAGAACAGAGAGGAGCAGAGAGGAGCAGAGTAGAACAGAGAGGAGCAGAGAGGAGCAGAGTAGAACAGAGTGGAGCAGAGTAGAACAGAGAGGAGCAGAGAGGAGCCGAGAGGAGCAGAGTAGAACAGAGAGGAGCAGAGAGGAGTAGAGTAGAACAGAGAGGAGCAGAGTAGAACAGAGAGGAGCAGAGTAGAACAGAGAGGAGCAGAGTAGAACAGAGAGCAGAGTAGAGATGAGCAGAGCAGAGATGAGCAGAGTAGAGATGAGTAGAGATGAGTAGAACAGAGTAAAGATGAGTAGAGTAGAGATGAGTAGAGTAGAGATAAGTAGAGATGAGTAGATATGAGTAGAGCAGAGATGAGTAGAGCTGAGTAGAGCAGAGATGAGTAGAGTAGAAATGAGTAGAGCAGAGATGAGTAGACATAAGTAGAGATGAGTAGAGTAGAGATGAGTAGAGTAGATATGAGTAGAGCAGAGATGAGTAGAGATGAGTAGAGCAGAGATGAGCAGAGTAGAGATGAGTAGAGTAGAGTAGAGTAGAGATGAGTAGAGTAGAGCAGAGATGAGTAGAGATGAGTAGACATGAGTAGAGCAGAGTAGACATGAGTAGAGCAGAGTAGAGCAGAGATGAGTAGAGTAGAGATGAGTAGAGCAGAGATGAGTAGAGCCGAGATGAGTAGAGCCGAGATGAGTAGAGCCGAGATGAGTAGAGCAGAGATTAGTAGAGCAGAGATGAGTAGAGTAGAGTAGAGCTGAGTAGAGCAGAATAGACATGAGTAGAGCAGAGATGAGTAGAGCAGAGATAGAGATGAGTAGAGATGAGTAGAGCAGAGAGGAGTAGAGATAAGTAGAGTAAAGATGAGTAGAGCAGAGATGAGTAGAGCATAGTAGAGATGAGTAGAGCAGAGTAGAGATGAGTAGAGCAGAGTAGAGATGAGTAGAGCCGAGATGAGTAGAGCAGAGTAGAGTTGAGTAGAGCAGAGATGAGTAGAGCAGAATAGAGATGAGTAGAGCAGAACAGAGATGAGTAGAGCAGAGATGAGTAGAGCAGAGTAGAGATGAGTACAGATGAGTAGAGCAGAGTAGAGATGAGTAGAGCAGAGATGAGTAGAGCGTAGAAGAGATGAGTAGAGTAGAGTCGAGATGAGTACAGCAGAGTTGAGTAGAGCAGAGATGAGTAGAACAGAGAAGAGTAGAGTAGAGATTAGTTAGGTAGAGATGAGTAGAGCAGAGATGAGTAGAGCAGAGAGGAGTAGAGCAGAGATGAGTAGAGATGAGTAGAGCAGAGGTAAGATGAGTAGAGCAGAGTAGAGCAGAGTAGAGATGAGTAGAGCAGAGATGAGATGAGTAGAGTATAGATGAGTAGAGCAGACATGAGATGAGTAGAGCACAGATGAGATGAGTAAAGTAGAGCAGAGATGAGTAGAGTAGAGCAGAGAGGAGTAGAGTAGAGATGAGTAGAGCAGAGTAGAGAGAAGTATAGCAGAGATGAGTAGAGCAGAGAGGAGTAGAGCAGAGTAGATCAGAGGGGAGTAGAGCAGAGTAGAGCAGAGTAGAGAGGAGTAGAGCAGAGTAGAGTAGAGAGGAGTAGAGTAGAGCAGAGAGGAGTAGAGAGCCACACGAAACAAAAAATAGGTTTTGGGTGACTGTCTGAGGGTGGAGTATGAAGTTGTGTATTGACCACTTTTTGCAAGAGAATGTGTGCATTTGCTTGTGTGTTCATGTGTGCAAGTGTGTGTGTTCATGTGTGCGATTCTCTGTGTGTGTCCCTTGCTCTTTGAACTGCAGGTCAGGAATGCATCTGTTCTCTGCATGGAGTCTGCTGAGTTAGGGTCTGTACATTCTCAACACGTCCAGAAGCCCATAGCAGAGTAGAACAGAGAGTAGCAGAGTAGAACAGAGAGGAGCAGAGAGGAGCAGAGTAGAGCAGAGTAGAACAGAGAGGAGCAGAGTAGAGCAGAGAGGAGCAGAGAGGAGCAGAGTAGAGCAGAGAGGAGCAGAGTAGAGCAGAGTAGAGCAGAGAGGAGCAGAGTAGAACAGAGTAGAACAGAGAGGAGCAGACACACACACACACGTCTCTACTTCTATACCTCTATACCTCTAGCTCTCTACCTCTATACCTCTATACCTCTATAGCTCTATACCTCTATACCTCTATACTTCTATAGCTAACAAGATAATTATAATAGGGTCTGTCTCTGTTGTACCCCTCTCTCACCCACCCAGGGCCTGTCTCTGTTCTACCCCTCTCTCACCTACCCAGGGCCTGTCTCTGTTCTACCCCTCTCTCACCCACCCAGGGCCTGTCTCTGTTCTACCCCTCTCTCACCCACCCAGGGCCTGTCTCTGTTCTACCCCTCTCTCACCGACCCAGGGCCTGTCTCTGTTGTACCCCTCTCTCAACCACCCAGGGCCTGTCTCTGTTCTACCCCTCTCTCACCCACCCAGGGCCTGTCTCTGTTCTACCCCTCTCTCACCCACCCAGGGCCTGTCTCTGTTGTACCCCTCTCTCACCCACCCAGGGCCTGTCTCTGTTGTACCCCTCTCTCACCCACCCAGGGCCTGTCTCTGTTGTACCCCTCTCTCACCCACCAAGGGCCTGTCTCTGTTGTACCCCTCTCTCACCCACCCAGGGCCTGTCTCTGTTGTACCCCTCTCTCACCCACCCAGGGCCTGTCTCTGTTGTACCCCTCTCTCACCCACCCAGGGCCTGTCTCTGTTGTACCCCTCTCTACCCCTCTCTCACCCACCCAGGGCCTGTCTCTGTTGTACCCCTCTCTACCCCTCTCTCACCCACCCAGGGCCTGTCTCTGTTGTACCCCTCTCACCCACCCAGGGCCTGTCTCTGTTGTACCCCTCTCTCACCCACCCAGGGCCTGTCTCTGTTGTACCCCTCTCTACCCCTCTCTCACCCACCCAGGGCCTGTCTCTGTTGTACCCCTCTCTACCCCTCTCTCACCCACCCAGGGCCTGTCTCTGTTGTACCCCTCTCTCACCCACCCAGGGCCTGTCTCTGTTCTACCCCTCTCTCACCTACCCAGGGCCTGTCTCTGTTCTACCCCTCTCTCACCCACCCAGGGCCTGTCTCTGTTCTACCCCTCTCTCACCGACCCAGGGCCTGTCTCTGTTGTACCCCTCTCTCACCCACCCAGGGCCTGTCTCTGTTCTACCCCTCTCTCACCCACCCAGGGCCTGTCTCTGTTGTACCCCTCTCTCACATACCCAGGGCCTGTCTCTGTTGTACCCCTCTCTCACCCACCCAGGGCCTGTCTCTGTTCTACCCCTCTCTCACCCACCCAGGGCCTGTCTCTGTTCTACCCCTCTCTCACCCACCCAGGGCCTGTCTCTGTTGTACCCCTCTCTCACCCACCCAGGGCCTGTCTCTGTTGTACCCCTCTCTCACCCACCCAGGGCCTGTCTCTGTTGTACCCCTCTCTCACCCACCAAGGGCCTGTCTCTGTTGTTCCCCTCTCTCACCCACCCAGGGCCTGTCTCTGTTGTACCCCTCTCTCACCCACCCAGGGCCTGTCTCTGTTGTACCCCTCTCTCACCCACCCAGGGTCTGTCTCTGTTGTACCCCTCTCTACCCCTCTCTCACCCACCCAGGGCCTGTCTCTGTTGTACCCCTCTCTACCCCTCTCTCACCCACCCAGGGCCTGTCTCTGTTGTACCCCTCTCTCACCCACCCAGGGCCTGTCTCTGTTGTACCCCTCTCTCACCCACCCAGGGCCTGTCTCTGTTGTACCCCTCTCTACCCCTCTCTCACCCACCCAGGGCCTGTCTCTGTTGTACCCTCTCTACCCCTCTCTCACCCACCCAGGGCCTGTCTCTGTTGTACCCCTCTCTCACCCACCCAGGGCCTGTCTCTGTTGTACCCCTCTCTCACCCACCCAGGGCCTGTCTCTGTTGTACCCCTCTCTACCCCTCTCTCACCCACCCAGGGCCTGTCTCTGTTCTACCCCTCTCTCACCCACCCAGGGCCTGTCTCTGTTCTACCTCTCTCTCACCCACCCAGGGCCTGTCTCTGTTCTACCCCTCTCTCACCCACTCAGGGCCTGTCTCTGTTCTACCCCTCTCTCACCCACCCAGGGCCTGTCTCTGTTCTACCCCTCTCTCACCCACCCAGGGCCTGTCTCTGTTCTACCCCTCTCTCACCCACCCAGGGTCTGTCTCTGTTCCACCCCTCTCTCACCCACCCAGGGCCTGGCAGCTTTGACATCACTAGAAACAGAGAGTGAATTGATGTCTTCATCTAATGAACTGTCAATATTACCACAAAAACCTACTTACTTTTGTTTCCTTCTTCAATCATGTCTAAAACTTCAATTAAAACTTAAAGCAAGCTGCACCTTATTAAATAGACAGAACGAGTCCAAACTAAATGAAGCATACCTCAGTGTTTGTCTCAGGTCTGGTATCTTGACCATGCTACTGAATGTGCTGCGGTTGTGAAGGAATTTGGCCTACAAGTAATAATTTTTCTCTCGCTCTCCTTCTGTCTCTCTCCTTCTCTCCCTCTCCTTCTCTCTCCCTCTCCTTCTGTCTCTCTCATTCTCTCCCTCTCCTTCTCTCTCCTTCTCTCCCTCTCCTTCTGTCTCTCTCCTTCTCTCCCTCTCCTTCTGTCTCTCTCCTTCTCTCCCTCTCCTTCTGTCTCTCTCCTTCTCTCCCTCTCCTTCTGTCTCTCTCCTTCTCTCCCTCTCCTTCTCTCTCCTTCTCTTCTGTCTCTCCTTCTGTCTCTCTCCTTCTCTCCCTCTCCTTCTGTCTCTCTCCTTCTCTCCCTCTCCTTCTGTCTCTCTCCTTCTCTCCCTCTCCTTCTCTCCCTCTCCTTCTGTCGCTCTTCTTCTCTCCCTCTCCTTCTCTCTCCCTCTCCTTCTGTCTCTCTCCTTCTCTCCCTCTCCTTCTCTCTCCTTCTCTCCCTCTCCTTCTGTCTCTCTCTCTCTCTTCTCTCCTTCTGTCTCTCTCCTTCTCTCCCTCTCCTTCTGTCTCTCTCCTTCTCTCCCTCTCCTTCTCTCTCCCTCTCCTTCTGTCTCTCTCCTTCTCTCCCTCTCCTTCTCTCTCCTTCTCTCCCTCTCCTTCTGTCTCTCTCTCTCTCTCCCTCTCCTCCTGTCTCTCTCCTTCTCTCCCTCTCCTTCTCTCTCCTTCTCTCCCTCTCCTTCTGTCTCCCTCTCTCTCTCTTCTCTCCTTCTGTCTCTCCTTCTCTCCCTCTCCTTCTCTCCCTCTCCTTCTGTCTCTCTCCTTCTCTCTCCTTCTCTCCCTCTCCTTCTCTCTCCTTCTCTCCCTCTCCTTCTCTCCCTCTCCTTCTGTCTCTCTCCTTCTCTCCCTCTCCTTCTCTCTCCTTCTCTCCCTCTCCTTCTGTCTCTCTCTCTCTCTCTTTTCTCTCCTTCTCTCCATCTCCTTCTGTCGCTCTTCTTCTCTCCCTCTCCTTCTCTCTTTTCTCTCCTTCTCTCCCTCCTTCTGTCTCTCTCCTTCTCTCCCTCTCCTTCTGTCTCTCTCCTTCTCTCTCTCTCCTTCTGTCCCTCTCATTCTCTCCTTCACTCCCTCTCCTTCTCTCCCTCTCCTTCTGTCCCTCTCCTTCTCTCCCTCTCCTTCTGTCGCTCTTCTTCTCTCCCTCTCCTTCTCTCTTTTCTCTCCTTCTCTCCCTCTCCTTCTGTCTCTCTCCTTCTCTCCCTCTCCTTCTGTCGCTCTTCTTCTCTCCCTCTCCTTCTCTCTTTTCTCTCCTTCTCTCCCTCTCCTTCTGTCGCTCTTCTTCTCTCCTTCTCTCTCCTTCTCTCCCTCTCCTTCTGTCCCTCTCCTTCTGTCGCTCTTCTTCTCTCCCTCTCCTTCTCTCCCTCTCCTTCTCTCCCTCTCCTTCTGTCCCTCTCCTTCTCTCCCTCTCCTTCTGTCTCTCTCCTTCTCTCCCTCTCCTTCTCTCTCTCTCCTTCTCTCTCTCTCTCTCTCTTCTTCTCTCCTTCTCTCCCTCTCCTTCTCTCCCTCTCCTTCTGTCTCTCTCCTTCTCTCCCTCTCCTTCTCTCTTTTCTCTCCTTCTCTCCCTCACCTTCTGTCTCTCTCCTTCTCTCCCTCTCCTTCTCTCTCTCTCCCTCTCTCTCCTCTCTCTCTCTCTCTCTCTCTCTCTCTCTCTCTCTCTCTTCTCTCCTTCTCTCCTTCTCTCCCTCTCCTTCTGTCTCTCTCCTTCTCTCCTTCTCTCTGTCTCTCTCCTTCTCTCTCTCTCTCTTCTCTCTTTCTTCTCTAATTCTGTACTCCATCATTATCTATTTCTATTTTTTCTCTTTCCTGATCTCCTCTCCTTCTCTCCTTTCCTGCTCTCCTCTCCACAGAGCCTTTGACCTCTGTAGAACATCCTCCCTCTCCCTCTAAACAGGGCAGTGGAACCTGCCTCAGAACATCATCCACCCCTCGGCCGCGACCGGGAGACCCATGTGGCGGCACACAATTGTCCCAGCGTCGCCCGGGTTAGGGGAGGATTTGGCCGGCAGGGATGTTCTTGTCCCATCGCGCACTAGCGACTCCTGTGGCGGGCCGGGCTCAGTGCGCGCTGACACGGTTGCCAGGTGTACGGTGTTTCCTCCGACACATTGGTGCGGCTGGCCTCCAGGTTAAGTGGGCGTTGTGTCAAGAAGCAGTGCTGCTTGGCTGGGTTGTGAGAGGACACATGGCTCTCGACCTTCGCCTCTCCAGAGTCTGTACGGGAGTTGCAGCGATGAGACAAGACTGTAACTACCAATTGGAAACCACGAAATTGGAGGAGAAAAAAGGGTGTAAAATCAAAATCAAATCAAATAATGTAGAACTAAAAGAAGAAACATTACTAGTGTGTTTCCAATCAACTAAATATGTTGCTCAACAAATAACAAACTAAACTGATCTACCTCCATCTATACAGTTCTATATTTGTTAAAAACATTTTAACACATTAAATAGCGTCATAACAGAAGACTGCTCTCTACAGATAAGAAAACCCACGTCCCAACACGTTATTTAAAATAACATTGTACCATCTTCTAACAAGCTTTACGTTTTAAGACTAAGTATTACCACACTGAGGCAGTCACAACAGTTCGGATATCGGCGTCCATCTCCATTTCCTGTTGTTCAGTTAGTTACTGTGGACGGATGAAGCTGAAGGCAAGACGTTGGAGAGCGGGTTAGCTGAGGCCAGGCAGACAGAGGCCCTGGCTAACGGGTCTAAGACATCTCAAGAGTTAAACTAACTGGATTATCAACGAGGCCAGCAGACAGGAACCACTCCCCTCCACGGCCTTCACCTCTCCAGACCTTAGTCCCATAATCCCCCTCTTTACAGAGAGGCTGAAGCGCTAAATGACCTTAATTAGGTTGGTTGCTCTCCGTGATGGCCTTATCTGGGACCCGACATGATCAGGGCTTAGGCTCCATCCCAAATGGCACCCTATTCCCCATATAGTGCACCACTTAGTGCCATAGGGATCTTGTCAAAAGTAGTGCACTATATGGGGAATAGGATGCCAGTAGGGACAAAGCATTTGGTTATAAAGCCCTTTAGGTCATTGAATGTAGGCTAAATCCTACTACACCCTACGAAAGCAACTTGTTGTCGTCGGCTGCACTGTGTCCAGTCCAGTGTGTCTGATAAGGATGTGGCGAGACCTATTTGTGATTATTACAACGGTCGGCCATTGTGTTTCTGTCCAGTCCAATGTGTCTGATAAGGATGTGGCGAGACCTATTTGTGATTATTACAACGGTCGGCCATTGTGTTTCTGTCCAGTCCAGTGTGTCTGATAAGGATGTGGCGAGACCCATTTGTGACTATTACAACGGTCGGCCATTGTGTTTCTGTCCAGTCCAGTGTGTCTGATAAGGATGTGGCGAGACCTATTTGTGATTATTACAACGGTCGGCCATTGTGTTTCTGTCCAGTTCAGTGTGTCTGATAAGGATGTGGCGAGACCCATTTGTGACTATTACAACGGTCGGCCATTGTGTTTCTGTCCAGTCCAGTGTGTCTGATAAGGATGTGGCGAGACCTATTTGTGATTATTACAACGGTCGGCCATTGTGTTTCTGTCCAGTTCAGTGTGTCTGATAAGGATGTGGCGAGACCCATTTGTGACTATTACAACGGTCGGCCATTGTGTTTCTGTCCAGTCCAGTGTGTCTGATAAGGATGTGGCGAGACCTATTTGTGACTATTACAACGGTCGGCCATTGTGTTTCTGTCCAGTCCAGTGTGTCTGATAAGGATGTGGCGAGACCCATTTGTGACTATTACAACGGTCGGCCATTGTGTTTCTGTCCAGTTCAGTGTGTCTGATAAGGATGTGGCGAGACCTATTTGTGATTATTACAACGGTCGGCCATTGTGTTTCTGTCCAGTCCAGTGTGTCTGATAAGGATGTGGCGAGACCCATTTGTGACTATTACAACGGTCGGCCATTGTGTTTCTGTCCAGTCCAGTGTGTCTGATAAGGATGTGGCGAGACCTATTTGTGATTATTACAACGGTCGGCCATTGTGTTTCTGAACAGACATGCGTGTGTGATTGTGTTGTGTTGTGGAGTTGCCTGGGTCACCCTATCTGTCTGGGCTCAGTGATGACGGGATCGTTTGGCTGTTGGCGGTGTGGGTGTCATTACACGCGTGGGCGAGAGCACAAAGCGGACGTGATGGGTCATTTTAAATCGACGGCGGAGGGGAAATCTCTGACCCCTCTATAGTGCTCTGCCCTGGCAGGCTGTGTCATCATCTCACTAGTCAGGGTATTGTAACCTTACAGGGAGAGAACAGAGAGGGTACAGGGAGAGAACAGAGAGGGTACAGGGAGAGAGAGAGGGATAGCCTGAGAAATAAAGGAGCAGGGAACAGCCGGTGATCTCTTTATACGGCTTAGCAGGACAATTTATTTAAATGAGATACGGATGCAGAGAGTAAATGAGGTGACCTTCAACCCTAGGGTCATTGCCCTCTGTGTGTGTGATTGACAGCCTCTGTTATTGTGTAATAATGGCAGGGGGACTTGTTCCCAGGCATCTACAGATCCCCTGTTTCCTCAATCTGTTCACAGATCATTTTTGATATACCCCTTATGCAAAGCAAACACACTTCGTATCCACATTTCCTGCATTAAATCGTTACACCAGGATTATATTAAACTTGTCCTTTTTTAAAAATAGATTCAATATGTCTTTCAGTAGCATGATTTCATTCCAAACCAAGGAGATAAGTTCATTCAATAATTCAAAACAGTCATTGTGAAAAACATTCCAGTTGATGTAAATACATGATCATCAGCTGGACCCTATCATACAGACGCTGAGTCCTGAGACTGTAGAGAAATCACACATTACTATAATGACATAAGCACATGATGTTTACTGTATCAATGCTATAGACATGGGTGAGTGCATCAATGTCTCCTTCTATTTTTCCCTTCTCGTGACATCTTTTGCCAGGAAAGCAGAGTCAACCAGAGGTTAGAACCTGGATTGAGACCCTTTGATGAGCTGGAGGCAAACGCACAGCAGTGAGAACGAGAGAGAGAGAGACAGAGATAGAGACGGGGGAGACAGAGTGAGAGGGTGGAGAGAGAGAGAGAGAGAGAGAGAGAGGGAGAGAGAGAGAGAGAGAGAGAGAGAGAGAGAGAGAGGGGAGAGAGGGAGAGAGAGAGAGGGAGAGAGGGAGAGAGGGAGAGAGAGAGAGATAGCAAAATGGAATGATAATTGTATACTATGTTCTAATAGCAGCTATTATAACAATGGTCATTAAGACACAGGGAGACACAGGGAGACACAGGGAGAACCAGGGAGACACAGGGAGACACAGGGAGACACAGGAAGACACAGGGAGACCCAGGGAGACACAGGGAGACACAGGGAGACCCAGGGAGACACAGGGAGACACAGGGAGACTCAGGGAGACACAGGGAGACACAGGGAGACACAGGGAGACACAGGGAGACCCAGGGAGACACAGGGAGACACAGGGAGACCCAGGGAGAGGGGAACAGGGCAGCAGATCCACCCTGATGACCCCTGCTGCCACAGAGGGCAAGCTCAGGCAAGAGTCAGGGTAGCAGGGGCTCACCTCCTAGTCTGGCCCCCTGAACCCTCCATTCAGAGGTTGACACAACAGCCAGGCACCGCTGTGACCCGGTGGGTGTGACACTCAACCTTTGCCTTAACCTCCTGACCGCTGGTCACAGCTGCAGCTGGCCAGACGCCTCAGACAGGGCAGAGGGGGAGAGAGGGAGATGAATGAAGAGAGGACGGGAGAGGAGAGAAGGAGATGGGGGGGGGCAAGAAGATGGAGAATGATGAAGAGAGGGAAAAGGAGAGGGAGAGAGCATGAGAGGAAGAGGGAGGAGAGAGATAAAGGTTGTGAATAAGCACCAGAAACAAGACAAGCGGTGAGCGTGGACACATCAGACCTCATCACCTCTCCACTGTCAGATCAGAGGAGCAGGGCCAGGCTTCATAGAGTCAGGCTGTGTGGGAAAATAACCCTTGACCTCAGGGTCAAATCCTAACCAGGCTCAGATGCTTACAGCTCTCTGGATCTGAGCATGTGGATAATGCTGCCATTTTCTTGAATGAAGATAACACATCATCGTCTCTATATGGCCAGAATGGAGGCAGGGCTGGCAAGAGTAGTTGCCTCTAACCACAGATCAAGGATCAGATTATTTGATCATCAGTCCAATCCTTACTTGGCTTCGTACTACCATCCTGATTCTGCAAGTTTAGTCAAGTAGATTAGTAAAGTAGCTTAGTAAAGTAGGGATAGTAAAGTAGATGTAGTAAAGTAGCTTAGTAAAGTAGGTGTAGTAAAGTAGCTGTAGTAAAGTAGATGTAGTAAAGTAGATTAGTAATGTAAAGTAGCTCAGTAAAGTAGCTGTAGTAAAGTAGCTGTAGTAATAAGGTTGCGGTAGTAAAGTAGCTGTAGTAAAGTAGGTATAGTAAAGTAGATGTAGTAAAGTAGATGTAGTAAAGTAGGTGTAGTAAAGTAGCTATAGTAAAGTAGTGGTAGTAAAGTAGTGGTAGTAAAGTAGCTATAGTAAAGTAGTGGTAGTAAAGTAGATGTAGTAAAGTAGCGGTAGTAAAACATATTTTATGTAAACTTGCGAGATCAGGATGGTAGTACGAGGCTAATCCTAACTCTCAAATCCCAAATTCATCCGAACCATTTTGGATTATAATATCTGACCCTGTACCAGAAGTTAGAACCAATGTCCCCAGAAGCTGACCTCAGCTCAGTCAGAGTACAGTCTCCTCCCTCCTGCACTCCATGGCCTCCAGCGTGGCCTTCAGGGCCCCGATCTGGGTCATGTGACGATCTGACATTGCTGACACCTGACTCTCCAGCCTCCACAGCTTCTCCCTGTACTTCCTGCGAGCGTTCCGGTACGACCCTGTGGCCTTGCTGCAAAACAGAGACAGATGGCTGTCAGAGCCACTCACTAAGTTTATTGATTGATTGAATTGATTAGCTAATTAATAGTTACAGGATGCTCTAGCTGGAGACAACATTATAAAACAGAGAAAGATGTACAGAGTCAAGCGAACCGGATTTAACTCCAGCCCCAATCTAGCTAACATCTGACTCAATTTATCAGCTGCACATCAAGACCTTGAATAACTGAATCAGGTGTTTTAGTGTAGGGATACAGCAAGAAACCTGCACACCCACTCACTCTCTGTATGTCAAAGAGATACTACAGAGAGCGAACTGGAAGTAGTCATAGAGGTAAGTAGTGGACAGGAAGAGGTCATATAAGTAGGAAGTGTGTTTCCTGGTTACCTGTGAGCTTGTGCGAGCCGAGCCATCTGCTCATCGTTGCCTCTCCTGCGAGAGGCGCTGTCGGAGAGAACCAAGTCCAGAGACTCCCTCACCGCCGACACTCTCCTCTTCAGCACCTGCTCCCTGGGAGACCACAGCACAGGGGTGACTTCACTGTTCCACAAAGCTTCGTAGTGGATGTGGTACTTCATTCCCCTCAACATGACCACCCAGCCCCATTACTGCAAGTAAGGCAGGGTGCATTTTTTAAGTATTTGAACAAAGCCTGAGGCACAACAAAACACTCTCTCTCATTCCACACACACCCAACTTCAAGGACCCTCAGTGCCAATCGGGAAGGTATAACCCCATGTAAGCCCCAGCAGACAGCCATTAACCATTTACATCCTCAGTCTGCATTTCTGCTGATAGCGTTCCTAAGCAACAGTCTAACACCCGGCAACAGATGCCCTGAGAGATGGCCTGTATGGGCTGAGGTGATTGTGATCAGCTGAATACCTCTTTGTAAGTACACACACATACACACATACACACACACACCTTCTCATACACACACACACACACAGACCTTCTCATACACCTTCTCTCACACACACACACACACACACTACAGAATGCCTTTTGTTTAAGATACATGCTCAATGCAAGTAATGCTAGTACCCCATGATGATAAACATGCCTTTAGGGTATAGTCAGTTAAGGACTTATTTTCTCGTTTATACGTTCTATATTCAATGTAAAGTACCAAAACTATATGGTCTACAAACAGATAGGCCTTCAGGGAAGGTTGTGAGATGGCGGAGAGACACAGCTAGTTTGGATCCCTGAACCCGTCTCTGGGAATTGTGTTCCTCAGAGTTCTATTTGTCCTCAGTGTTCTATTTGTCCTCAGTGTTCTGAGAATGTCCCTTAGAGAACATTCCAGAGCAGTAACATTTGGGTGAAGTTACTTTAACCTTGATTCATGGAGCAATTTTTATTTGACATTGTTTGGAACATTTCTGTAACTTCACACTTGACTTCAAAGTTGTGTCATCTTAAAATGTTATCCCATAACCTGGAAACCGTATGAAAATATTCCCTTATATATTCCCGGTGTTTCTGACCGTTGCAGGACAGCCTGTAGCTCTCGAAGGATGGCACGGTTTTGAGGCCCAGGGATGTCTCCATCGTTGCTTAGCTTATCCTCGTTCTCAGAAGTCCTCTGGAACACACAACAGACAAATAGATGACAGGTAATTAGATCCTCATTAGCTCCTAGCGTGCTAAGCTGTATATCCCTCTGATGCAATGTGGTGTCCTAGGTCGTCTACAATAACGGCGACAGAAACACATTGGGCCTGTGTCATTGGGCCTGTGTCATTGGGCCTGTGTCATTGAACTCATGACTTCGGTTCAAGTTAAAGGATGCGATTAAGGGGGAATTCCCAGAGCAGGGTTTGAACCTGCTACACAACAGACGCAAAGCATTGGTAAGATGTTGTGATTCTACAGTAGACAGACAGACAGACAGTTACATAGGGAGGGAGGGAGGGAGAGAGAGAGAGAGAGAGAGAGAGAGAGAGAGAGAGAGAGAGAGAGAGAGAGAGAGAGAGAGAGAGAGAGAGAGAGAGAGAGAGAGAGAGAGAGAGAGAGAGAGAGAGAGAGAGAGAGAGAGAGAGAGAGAGAGAGAGAGAGGGGCTACCCATCTATTATTTATAATTTTTTGGTACGTTGTTTGTTGTTTAAACAATAGAAAACATACACATGTAAACAGCATAGAGACGCACACGAACATCAACAACATCACACCTGCCCAGACCCACCTGCTCACACCCCCATCTCCAGACCCACCTGCTCACACCCCCATCTCCAGCGCCTGCATCAATCTCCGCCACATGACCTCAAACTGCACCATTTTGTGTCTCTGTCGCCCACAAACTTTCAACATTTAGATAATAAAGCATGTGACCTTTCCGTTGTGTTAACAATGGAGGATTGGAGGATTTCCACTTAAGTATACGTGTTTTCCCAAGATGATTGACGAGAAATTCAGATTTTAAATCATCTCCGTATGTCTAATAAATCGCTGTGTTTATTTCATGAAAACAACTCGAAATATGTATGTTTTATACTGTATTTCCCTGAGCCTCCTTTTGAAATGCTCAGTCTGATTCTGTGGGTGTTGGTACATTTTCACAACTCTTAGTACAAAACTCATAGCAGATCATTAAAAGGGCAGTTATTTCAAGACTATAAGCTGATTTTCAATGGACTAAGTACAACACACACAATTATAAAGGTGCATTTCTATCAAACGTTTCATCTAGAAATACACAGTTCACATTACAAGACATATGAAGTAATTATTTTAAGTCATTTCCTTTCGCAAAGCTCACATTACTTTTTATATAATTGTCTTGTCATTTGTTAAAATGCATTTTACTATGACTTTATAATAATTTATGCCTATAGATTTTAAACTAGTTTGCCTACCACAGATTGAGAACTACATAATGAAAATGTATGTTTATAAAGTATAAAGATATTAAGTATGTTATATGCTGTAATGTGTTGTTATGATATTGACGAGATGAGATACACTGTACGTTACAAATGGCCTGTACAGTAAACATGTATCCAACATGAAGTTGCTGTTGTCTTCTTGATAGAGGGTTTCACACTGCTTTACTAAAATTGCATTGGCCAATACTGTACTGTAACACCATAATATATGTCATTTACATAGCAGATGTCACACTTTATCCAAAGTTGATGACAATACATTGTCCTATTTGACCCCAGTGGGAATCGAAACCACAACTTTGGCGTTTCTACTGCTATGCTCTTACTAATTGAGCCAGACAGGTCCACGACAATATACAAGTACAATGCAATATGGTAAAATATAAATATAGGATTACTATAGATGTGAAAGGATCATGTTTTCTATCCCCAATGAGCCACCCTCCTTCTGGCCATTGATGAGGCACGCGATGATGACATCAATTCAGACCAATATCAAGCTAACCCTTCCACTAACTGTAACCCTGTTAGCTAACCCTTCCACTAACTGTAACCCTGTTAGCTAACCCTTCCACTAACTGTAGCCCTGTTAGCTAACCCTTCCCCTAACCTTAACCCTGTTAGCTAACCCTTCCCCTAACCTTAACCCTGTTAGCTAACCCTTCCCCTAACCTTAACCCTGTTAGCTAACCCTTTCCCTAACCTTAACCCTGTTAACTAACCCTTCCCCTAACCCTAACCCTTTAAGCTAACTCCAAAACTTAACCTTAACCCTGACCCCTAGCCTAGCTAACGTTAGCACCTAGCTAGAGTTTGTTTCACAAATTCGTAACATATTGTACATTTAGCAAATTCGTAACATATACAAATTGTATTCATCAAGGATCTCTCTCTCTGTACTTTGCTCCGTTCATCTTTGCCTCGATCCTGACTAGTCTCCCAGTCCCTGACGCTGAAAAATGGTACCCTTGTTTCTCATGGTCTGAGAGTCCTTTAGGTGCCTTTTGGCAAACTCCAAGCGGGCTGTCATGTGCTTTTTACTGAGGAGGGGCTTCAGGCTAGCCACTCACCATAAATGCCTAATTGGTGGATTGCTGCAGAGATGGTTGTCCTTCTGGAAGGTTCTCCCATCTCCACAGAGAAACTCTAGAGCTCTGTCAGAGTGACCATCGGGTTCTTGTCCAAGGCCCTTCTCCTCCGATTGCTCAGTTTGACCAGGCAGCCAGCTCTAGGAAGAGTCTTGGTGGTTCCAAACTTCTTCCATTTAAGAATGATGGAGGTCACTGTGTTCTTGGGAAACTGCCATGCTGCAGAAATGTTTTGGTACCCTTCCCCCAGATCTGTGCCTCGACACAATCCTGTCTCAGAGCTCTACGGACAATTCCTTCGACCTCATGGCTTGGTTTTTGCTCTGACATGCACTGTCAACTGTAGGACATATAGACAGGTGTGTGCATTGTATTTACCACAGGTGGACTCCAATCAAGTTGTAGAAACATCTCAAGGATGATCAATGGAAACAGGATGCACCTGAGCTCAATTTAGAGTCTCATATCAAAGGATCTGAATACTTACGTAAATAAGGTAGTTCTGTTCTTTGGTTTTAATACATTTACAAACATTTCTAAAAAACCTGTTTTCGCTTTGTCATTATGGGGTATTGTGATGTCATTATGGGGTATTGTGATGTCATTATGGGGTATTGTGATGTCATTATGGGGTATTGTGATGTCATTATGGGGTATTGTGTGTAGATTGGTGAGGATGTATTTTTATTGAATCAATTTCAGAATTAGGCTGAAATGTAACAAAATGTGGAAAAAGACAAGGGTCTGAATACTTTCCGATGGCATTGTACATACAGATTAATACAAAATGCTCTGAGACCAGATTGGTATTACCAGTTTGGAGTTTTGTACTAAGAGATTTGAAAATGCCCCACACACTTGCGAAAACATCACCAAAGTTATTGAAAAAAAAACATGAAATATATTTACATACACAGCCCTGATTGGTGGATAGGATCGTCGAGAAACTCAAGCACCTTCTCCGCTTACCCCTTCAAAGTAGGAGGATACATATGCAAGTAAAAGATGACTGGTCATTGATCAGAATAATCAGATCAGATTGTGATGTCCTGCTACCTGGTGTTCTGTCCTGTCCTGTCCTCTATCTCTTCAGTGAGGCTCTCAGGTGGTTAGGTTAAGTTAGGGTTAGGGTTGGGGTTGCTATCTGCTGTTCGGTCCCCGTCCTTTTTCTCCTCAGCGAGAATCTCAGGTGGTTAGGTTAAGTTAGGGTTGGGGTTGCTATCTGCTGTTCGGTCCCCGTCCTTTTTCTCCTCAGCGAGAATCTCAGGTGGTTAGGTTAGATTCCAGTTAAGGTTAGTGATAGGTTAGGGTTGTTACCTGCTGTTCTGTCCTCCTGTCCTCTATCTCCTCAGCGAGGCTCTCAGAGATCAGGGCTCCAGCTGCATCCTGGGCCTTCTGGGCCATTAGACTCCAGTCCAGACACCTCCGCTCCTTCTCCGTCAGACGGATTAAACCTCGCAGCTCCGACATCTCCTCCTGTATAATATATCATATATAGATCATATAATAATGTATTCCCTTCAGCAGACGCTTTTATGCAAAGCATCTTGTCTTACATGTTTTACCTATGGGGGGTCCCGGAATAGAACCCACTATTGTGACAATGCAAGCGTCACACTCTACCAACTGAGATAAAGAGGTTCACAAAGACAAGACATGACCACATAGTCAATCTCAGACATGTCCTGAAGAACACACTAGTCGTTAGTAAATGATTCCTTTAGGGTCAAGACTATAAATATTGTTTTTTGTTTTTTTGTGCATCAGAGGAAGCTTCCAAAGGGCTCACAGCATTAAAACATTGTGTTAAGACAAGCACTAATGTAGACTCAATCGGTCCATCCAGAAATATCTGTCTAGAAATATCTGTTTGGAAATATCTGTCTGGAAATATCTGCCTCTATAAATAGTTTGGCCTCTCCTGGCTATATGCAAATGAGGATGAATTTAGCAGCCTTCAGAATTTAAACAACTCAATTATTCTTTTGAAATGATTATTCTGATTCCACACTATGGTTCTGGGCTATGCTCATTACACTATGATTATTCTGATTCCACACTATGGTTCTGGGCTATGCTCATTACACTATGATTATTCTGATTCCACACTATGGTTCTGGGCTATGCTCATTACACTATGATTATTCTGATTCCACACTATGGTTCTGGGCTATGCTCATTACACTATGATTATTCTGATTCCACACTATGGTTCTGGGCTATGCTCATTACACTATGATTATTCTGTTGATATCTTCATCTCTGTGTATTTGCTTATTGTAAAACAAAAAAGACAGTCATTGTTTCTCTCTTTGGTCAAAACTATACACAGATATTTACATATCAAAGTTATTGTTATACTGTTGAAATATACTACAGAAATAGTATGTCCATAATTCTAGTATTCAGATTAATATTTCATGAATTGAATGTAAAGCCGAAACAGTACAGTAGAGTATATAGTACAATATATATCACCCACCCTGACAGTGACCAGGTCATAGAGCAGAACAGCCTTCTCTCTCTTGGTGCTCTGGGGGTTGGAGGTGTCCTGGCCCCCTTGTCCTCCACGGCTCCCTCTAAGCCCAGCCAGGGTGCCTGTATCTGGGCTGAGATTCCCCTCTCCCCCAGGCCCTGGCTTAGGGACACACACTGCTGCCCTGTCCTGCTTCAACCGCTCGATACGCTCCCGAATGTCCGCCTCGCACCCCTCTACCTCGGTCCCCCTGTGGTGAAAGTAGGTTGTGTTTTATCAGACAATGTTTTGATGTTGTTTCAGCTTTAAATGTTTGTCAATGTTATTGCATGAAGCCAAAGGGAGATGTCCACATGTTGTGGACAAAACAGTTTTTCTATTATAGTCAGAAGATGCTATTTGATCTGCCACAGACAGACCTGGCTGTATAATAGAGATGGAACCTGGTCTGGATGTGTGTTTCTGTCTCAACAGCACCCCCTGGTGTTGAGAAGGAGGTTGACAACTCCTCAGTTCTTAGACTCCTAAGGGACGGCCTGGGACTGTTGGGCTGCTGACTCTCCATGACCGGGCCTGGGAAGAGGAATGAACTGTTATGAGTGTGTGTGTGTGTGTGTGTGTGTGTGTGTGTGTGTGTGTGTGTGTGTGTGTGTGTGTGCAAACTGCGAGTGTGTTTGTGTCTTTTCCATAAAGAGTAGTTGAGGCGTGTGTGTGTGTGTGTGCAAACTGCGAGTGTGTTTGTGTCTTTTCCATAAAGAGTAGTTGAGGCGTGTGTGTGTGTGTGTGTGTGTGTGTGTGTGTGTGTGTGTGTGTGTGTGTGTGATTTAGCCACCTGCTATGTGTCTCCAGTGTGGTATGACCTGCTGTCTCCTGCCCTCGTACACAGACAGTAACTCACTGTAGGCCTCCTCACACTCCTCGCTGTCGATCAAACAGGGAAAATGTTTCATATACAGCAGCAGGACAACACTCTCAGAGCACATGGTCATAGAGAAACAGGTGTCACCACGGAATGTTTGTACATTTAACACACGTGTAGGTTACAGGGCTACATGACTTCATCCCCAGGCTCAATTGCTACCACATATTCATGTTCGATAGAGAAAGAGCCCGCCGGTCGGACGAGATTAAGTGCTACGACGTAGCGTACGACTCCAAACACCATCATCAAGTTCGCTGACGACACGACCGGCGGTAGGACTGATCACCGATGACGAAGAGGCAGCCTACAGGGAGGAGGTCAGAGACCTGGCAGTGTGGTGTCAGTACAACAACCTCTCCCTCAACGTCAGCAAGACAAATGAGCTGATCGTGGACTACAGGAAACGTAGGGGCGAGCACGCTCCTCGTTCACATCGATGGTGCTGTGGTGGAGCGGGTCTTACAGATTCCTCGGTGTCCACATCACTGAGAAATTAACAATGCCCACACAGTTGTGAAGAGGGCACGACAACGCCTCGTTCCCCTCGGGAGGCTGAAAAGATTTGACATGGGCCGTCAGATCCTCAAACACATAGACAGCTGCACCAATGAGAACATCTTGACTAGCTGCATACCCACTTGGTAGGACAACTGCAAGGCGCTACAGAGGTTACGGCCCCGCCCATCACTGGGGCCTAGCTCCCTGCCATCCAGGATCTATTTACCAGGCGGTGTCACACACTGACACACACTGGACTCGACCCACACACTGACACAGACTGGACTCTACCCACACACTGACACAGACTGGACTTTACCCACACACTGGACTCTACCCACACACTGACACACACTGGACTCTACCCACACACTGACACATACTGGACTCTACCCACACACTGACACATACTGGACTCTACCCACACACTGACACATACTGGACTCTACCCACACACTGATACATACTGGACTCTACCCACACACTGACACATACTGGACAGTACCCACACACTGGACTCTACCCACACACTGATACATACTGGACTCTACCCACACACTGACACATACTGGACTCTACCCACACACTGACACATACTGGACTCTACCCACACACTGACACATACTGGACTCTACCCACACACTGACACACTGGACTCTACCCACACACTGATACATACTGGACTCTACCCACACACTGACACATACTGGACTCTACCCACACACTGACACATACTGGACTCTACCCACACACTGACACATACTGGACTCTACCCACACACTGGACTCTACCCACACACTGACACATACTGGACTCTACCCACACACTGACACACACTGGACTCTACCCACACACTGATACATACTGGACTCTACCCACACACTGACACATACTGGACTCTACCCACACACTGGACTCTACCCACACACTGATACATACTGGACTCTACCCACACACTGACACATACTGGACTCTACCCACACACTGACACATACTGGACTCTACCCACACACTGGACTCTACCCACACACTGACACATACTGGACTCTACCCACACACTGACACATACTGGACTCTACCCACACACTGACACACACTGGACTCTACCCACACACTGATACATACTGGACTCTACCCACACACTGACACACACTGGACTCTACCCACACACTGGACTCTACCCACACACTGATACATACTGGACTCTACCCACACACTGACACACACTGGACTCTACCCACACACTGATACATACTGGACTCTACCCACACACTGACACATACTGGACTCTACCCACACACTGGACTCTACCCACACACTGATACATACTGGACTCTACCCACACACTGACACATACTGGACTCTACCCACACACTGGACTCTACCCACACACTGATACATACTGGACTCTACCCACACACTGACACATACTGGACTCGACCCACACACTGGACTCTACCCACACACTGACACATACGGGACTCTACCCACACACTGGACTCTACCCACACACTGACACATACTGGACTCGACCCACACACTGGACTCTACCCACACACTGACACATACTGGACTCTACCCACACACTGGACTCTACCCACACACTGACACATACTGGACTCTACCCACACACTGACACACACTGGACTCTACCCACACACTGACACACACTGGACTCTACCCACACACTGACACATACTGGACTCTACCCACACACTGACACATACTGGACTCTACCCACACACTGGACTCTACCCACACACTGACACATACTGGACTCTACCCACACACTGACTCTACCCACACACTGACACATACTGGACTCTACCCACACACTGACACACACTGGACTCTACCCACACACTGACACACACTGGACTCTACCCACACACTGATACACACTGGACTCTACCCACACACTGACACATACTGGACTCTACCCACACACTGACACATACTGGACTCTACCCACACACTGGACTCTACCCACACACTGACACATACTGGACTCTACCCACACACTGGACTCTACCCACACACTGACACATACTGGACTCTACCCACACACTGACACACACTGGACTCTACCCACACACTGACACACACTGGACTCTACCCACACACTGATACACACTGGACTCTACCCACACACTGATACACACTGGACTCTACCCACACACTTACACATACTGGACTCTACCCACACACTGGACTCTACCCACACACTGACACATTCTGGACTCTACCCACACACTGGACTCTACCCACACACTGACACATACTGGACTCTACCCACACACTGATACACACTGGACTCTACCCACACACTGGACTCTACCCACACACTGGACTCTACCCACACACTGACACACACTGGACTCTACCCACACACTGACACATACTGGACTCTACCCACACACTGATACACACTGGACTCTACCCACACACTGGACTCTACCCACACACTGACACATACTGGACTCTACCCACACACTGACACACACTGGACTCTACCCACACACTGATACATACTGGACTCTACCCACACACTGACACATACTGGACTCTACCCACACACTGGACTCTACCCACACACTGATACATACTGGACTCTACCCACACACTGACACATACTGGACTCTACCCACACACTGGACTCTACCCACACACTGATACATACTGGACTCTACCCACACACTGACACATACTGGACTCGACCCACACACTGGACTCTACCCACACACTGACACATACGGGACTCTACCCACACACTGGACTCTACCCACACACTGACACATACTGGACTCGACCCACACACTGGACTCTACCCACACACTGACACATACTGGACTCTACCCACACACTGACACACACTGGACTCTACCCACACACTGACACACACTGGACTCTACCCACACACTGACACATACTGGACTCTACCCACACACTGACACATACTGGACTCTACCCACACACTGGACTCTACCCACACACTGACACATACTGGACTCTACCCACACACTGGACTCTACCCACACACTGACACATACTGGACTCTACCCACACACTGACACATACTGGACTCTACCCACACACTGACACATACTGGACTCTACCCACACACTGGACTCTACCCACACACTGACACATACTGGACTCTACCCACACACTGGACTCTACCCACACACTGACACATACTGACTCTACCCACACACTGACACACACTGGACTCTACCCACACACTGACACACACTGGACTCTACCCACACACTGATACACACTGGACTCTACCCACACACTTACACATACTGGACTCTACCCACACACTGGACTCTACCCACACACTGACACATTCTGGACTCTACCCACACACTGGACTCTACCCACACACTGACACATACTGGACTCTACCCACACACTGATACACACTGGACTCTACCCACACACTGGACTCTACCCACACACTGGACTCTACCCACACACTGGACTCTACCCACACACTGATACACACTGGACTCTACCCACACACTGGACTCTACCCACACACTGACACATACTGGACTCTACCCACACACTGACACACACTGGACTCTACCCACACACTGGACTCTACCCACATACTGGACTCTACCCACACACTGATACACACTGGACTCTACCCACACACTGACACATACTTACACTGGCACCTCAACACACACATACTGACTACAAACGCATGCACAAACTTAACACGTACACGCATGTATACTGACTCACACACACTTTCGCCCTCACCACATACACTGCTGCTACTGTTTATTATCTATCTTGTTGCCTAGTCATGTACATAGCTACCTCAATTACCTCCCCTCCCCCTTCACATGGACTCGATTTTTCTACTTCCTGTATATAGCCATGTTATTTTCTACTTCCTGTATGTAGCAATGTTATGTTCTACTTCCTGTATATAGCCATGTTATTTTCTACTTCCTGTATATAGCCATGTCATTTTCTACTTTCTGTATATAGCCATGTTATTTTCTACTTCCTGTATATAGCCATGTTATTTTCTACTTCCTGTATATAGCCATGTTATGTTCTACTTCCTGTATATAGCCATGTTATTTTCTACTTTCTGTATATAGCCATGTTATTTTCTACTTCCTGTATATAGCCATGTTATTGTCTACTTCCTGTATATAGCCATGTTATTGTCTACTCCCTGTATATAGCCATGTTATTTTCTACTTCCTGTATATAGCCATGTTATTGTCTACTCCCTGTATATAGCCATGTTATTTTCTACTTCCTGTATATAGCCATGTTATTTTCTACTTCCTGTATATAGCCATGTTATTGTCTACTCCCTGTATATAGCCATGTGTGTGTCTGTACCAGTATTGGAGAGCCATCTGCAGGGCTGTGCTGTCAGCTTCGTGTCTGCTGAGCGTCATACTGATCAGCTCAGACTCTCCCTTTCTCTTGTCCAGAGCTGCAGTCAGACGCTCATTCCGGGCCTTCAGCCTTTCTATACACCTGTGGGGGTTAACGAGGGAGGTCAGGGCCACGACACACAACACACACCACACAACAACACACGACACAACACACCACTTGGGAAACACTGACCCACACCAGCAGATCTGGGATCTATTCCATGTTGTAAATCTGTAATTTAACCCTCTCAGTTGTACGTACCTCTGTAGTCTGTCTGTCTCACCCTCCAGGCTGACGCTGGGGCTGGGGCTACGACAGGGGCTGCCTTGTGGGACACTCCCAGGCCAGGGGGAGGGTGATGGAGAGGCCGAGGAGGATATGTCCCCACCAGTAGAGAGGGCCGGGAAGATCCCCATGGCGATGGGTCTTCTGAGGAACAGGGGTGACCCGGGGAAGGGAGGAGAGCCAAGGAATGAAGGGGAACCAGGGGAACCAGGGGAGGCCCAGCCAGGACTCAGAACCACACCACTGGAGCTCCCTGAGGAGCTGTAGGGAGGAGAGAGGCTGCCTGATCGCCACGCCTTATGGAGGCCCAGTAACTGGCACCAGAGCCATAGACAAAGAGAGTTTAGCCATTCGCCAACAGACAGACATAGTTTGACCATTGTGGTTTCAGCCAAAGCATTATGATGCTAGATCAGAAAGACACAGTAAACTGTATGGTCATAGCTCTCCCTAGCTCTGATTGGCTAGTTTGTGGAGTTTTCACCAAACTGATTACACAAATCATTTTAGATCTAGGATTATTGAGATGTAGCCTGTTGCACTTCCACCTACCCTCTCATGTAGACTGTTCCTCTCAACCTCTATGTCTCCCACCGTGACCTTTGCCCCCTCTAGTTCTTCCTGTCTGCTTTGTAGGCTGCTGCGCAGGTCACAGTTCCGCTGGTGAAGTGCCAGGATGTCCTTCTGGTATTGCTGACGCTCCTCGGGGGGCAGACCAGACGGGTACGAGATCCCAAACTCTCTCTCCATCTCCTCTAAGACCTGAGGAGAGGTTTGAGGTCACACATAACTTAATTAGTTAGGCATGATTCCAGGGTAATTAGGTTTTGAGGCCCACGTGGTAATTAGCCTACATAGGTCACTCAACTGGTAGTTACTGCACTGTAGCCTGTGTTTCGAAAATATCCTGTTAGTGTGTAAAAAATAAAGTTACAAGTTTAAATATAGTTCACATTGATAAAGAGTTATTCCAACTAGCTTGTTACATGGTAATAAAAAATGATGTCACATCATTCCTTGTCACCTGACATTGTGACCGTGTCTCACCTGTGTGACTTGTACCCAGCTGTCCCTGGCGGCTGTGAGGTGTTCCATCTGTCCGTCCTGGCCACAGGCAGTGTGAGAGGCAGCCCAGGTCCTCCTGGTGTTAATGGAACCCTCCAGAACAGATATGACTCCCTGGAGTTCTGACCATACTTCACCACTACCCTCTGCAGGACAACACAGAGCAGACACGCTATTACGGTCATCACTAAAGATCTGTACACCGTTAAGAAAGTCTATATATTCTATTCATTAGAAATGTTGTGAAAGGATGTGGTTAACGTACTGATTGTCTATTCTTTGTAGTCAACTGCTAACATTTGGATATTGGTAATCCCGTCCCCAGGCAGCTCTGCAGTAGCAAACAATTAAGCCTGGGGATGAGTTTAGGATATGGGTAAACTGAGCCTGGGGATGAGGTTAGGATATGGGTAAACTGAGCCTGGGGATGAGGTTAGGATATGGGTAAACTGAGCCTGGGGATGAGGTTAGGATATGGGTAAACTGAGCCTGGGGATGAGGTTAGGATATGGGTAAACTGAGCCTGGGGATGAGGTTAGGATATGGGTAAACTGAGCCTGGGGATGAGGTTAGGATATGGGTAAACTGAGCCTGGGGATGAGGTTAGGATATGGGTAAACTGAGCCTGGGGATGAGGTTAGGATATGGGTAAACAGAGCCTGGGGATGAGGTTAGGATATGGGAAACTGAGCCTGGGGATGAGGTTAGGATATGAGTAAACTGAGCCTGGGGATGAGGTTAGGATATGGGTAAACTGAGCCTGGGGATGAGGTTAGGATATGGGTAAACTGAGCCTGGGGATGAGGTTAGGATATGGGTAAACTGAGCCTGGGGATGAGGTTAGGATATGAGTAAACTGAGCCTGGGGATGAGGTTATGATATGGGTAAACTGAGCCTGGGGATGAGGTTAGGATATGGGTAAACTGAGCCTGGGGATGAGGTTAGGATATGGGTAAACTGAGCCTGGGGATGAGGTTAGGATATGGGTAAACTGAGCCTGGGGATGAGGTTAGGATATGGGTAAACTGAGCCTGGGGATGAGGTTAGGATATGGGTAAACTGAGCCTGGGGATGAGGTTATGATATGGGTAAACTGAGCCTGGGGATGAGGTTATGATATGGGTAAACTGAGCCTGGGGATGAGGTTATGATATGGGTAAACTGAGCCTGGGGATGAGGTTATGATATGGGTAAACTGAGCCTGGGGATGAGGTTATGATATGGGTAAACTGAGCCTGGGGATGAGGTTATGATATGGGTAAACTGAGCCTGGGGATGAGGTTATGATATGGGTAAACTGAGCCTGGGGATGAGGTTAGGATATGGGTAAACTGAGCCTGGGGATGAAGTTAGAATATGGGTAAACAGAGCCTGGGGATGAGGTTATGATATGGGTAAACTGAGCCTGGTGATGAGGTTAGGATATGGGTAAACTGAGCCTGGGGATGAGGTTAGGATATGGGTAAACTGAGCCTGGGGATGAGGTTAGGATATGGGTAAACTGAGTCTGGGGATGAGGTTAGGATATGGGTAAACAGCCTGGGGATGAGGTTATGATATGGGTAAACTGAGCCTGGGGATGAGGTTAGGATATGGGTAAACTGAGCCTGGGGATGAAGTTAGAATATGGGTAAACTGAAACAAGAATGAACGCTTTCTACTGTATCTAAACGAGCATTCAGAAGATCATGACCAAGAAACAAAAACAGGCATATTACCAAGAAAATGAAAACCTCCCAAATGATAGAGGCTGTTCTTTTCTTTGGACACACAAATAGATTATGTTTGGTCTGGCACAGTAGCCAGAACCAGAACCTTTCTGTTCATTGCCACAAAGCACAGCACACACACACACAGAGAGATGGATGGATGTGTGGGTATTGTGAATTGTGAAGTCATGCCATGGAGCCTATGCCAACCTCTGTTGGTTACTGGGGCTTTAGATGCGGTGCCAGTGTGTTTCTCTGGGTTGCAGAGGGATGGAAGGGGGCTGGACAGGGAGGCTGGAGCCGGAGGGAGGATGACTGGCTCCTGTGGTTTAAGGTCATCTGGATCACTGAAGAGGAAAGAAGTACATCTTTCTATGAACCAGCAGCTCAGGGCAAGTCTAGTGATATTTTACAGCTCCATGAAGAATGTTCTCTCTCTCTTTCTCTAACACACACCTTGGTGCTTGTAATGCGCCCATTTTCCTGTTGAGTTCAGCAATGATGCTGAGTAGAGTTCCGACCTCCGCCTCACACTGAGCCAGCTCTGCCTGGGAAGGCTCAGAGTTCACCTCGGTGTCAGGGGTCATTGTGGTTACCAGGGTAACCGGGGTCATCTCCTCACCCTCTGACTGTATGTCCAGGGTATCAGATCTCCCTCGTTTGAACTCCTGTTTGGAAATAATGGACATTTTTTCTGACAACATTTTGTTTCATAAAATATATTGGACCTGAGTCAATTCAATTATCTTTTTTTTAACTGTAAACAAACACTAAGGATTTGATATGACCTTTGTTTTTTACTGTAAACAAACACTAAGGATTTGATATGACCTTTCCATAGAACTCTCCATTAAATGACTGACAGCTGCTGTGCTCATGACATGGAGGTTATTGTTGTTCTCTTTGGACAACCATTGTTTTGAGAAGCGGAAGTGTAGGAAACAGAAGCATCCTGCAAAACCACTTCCCGCTCAGAAATATGTAGCCCAAAAAACAAGTATAAGTCATGCCAAACTGAAAACAACCTCACTCTTTTTCAACTTCTTGCCTTCATTCTGATAGTGTATAAAATGTACAAATCAACCTACTTGAACTGTTAAAACACAGTGGTCTTTTAAGCAACGTATAAGGGACATTAGTGACTGTGGTACCTGTACAACACACAGTAAGCAGTGGACAGAAGGATGTGGAAAGTTAGAGTTTGAACCACAGATGATACTCAAATCAAATCAAATCAAATTTTATTTGTCACATACACATGGTTAGCAGATGTTAATGCGAGTGTAGCGAAATGCTTGTGCTTCTAGTTCCGACAATGCAGTGATAACCAACAAGTAATCTCAAGCTCTCAAAGACAATCACACAACCAGATAGATACACAGACAGACTTCAAAGTAATAAAATAAGCTGGTGCCTGCATTATCTGACACACCAAAGTGTCCAATGAAAGACATCAATGGTGTGAGTTCATTGCAACATGTGGGTTACTGTACAGGTACACGTGGCCTTGATGGTAAAGGACAAAACACTCTAATATGACTGTTAGGAAGGCTACCCCTCACATGTTTTCATGCCAGCAGTCAGCACCTTTGAACGTGTGTTATGCTTGGTTTGGTACAAGATCAAATTGACAACCCCCCCCCCCCCCCCCCCCCCCCCTCAGTTAACAAAGAGGACATGATAGACTTACCTCCATGGCTTCCATGAGTCAGAAGCTCACTGTGATTCTCCTGCTTCTATCTGTTGTCCACTAGCTGCCATTAAACACTGGAGAACTGAGCTAACCTCTGTGGTGCTGCTGCAGCCAGACACTGCTATCCTGTTGCCTGTAGTTTTGTATAATTATACCTTCCAATGGTTCCTCCGTTTCTCTCTGTTGTAAAACTTCTGCCTGCCTGTGTGCTGCCTACCCTGCTCGACTGGGAGCCCCCCCTCTCTCTCTCTTTCAGACACTCACCATTTCTCTCTCTCTTTCTATTTATCTATTTCTGTACCTCTCTATCTGTGTGAAGCCTCTGGTGTATTGGTATTTTAGTTTTAGGAGTTCAGTGACATCACTCCAGCTCCATCTCAGCTCCAGGATATCACAATATGGTAGATTGGCATCTAGAGGCGTTTTGGCATCTAGTAGCAAATGGGGGGAGTCAGATAGTGATCCCAACCCAACCCTTGTTCTCCCTCGCATTGGAACTCTTCCTGTCTGTCACTGATTGTGTACTGTGTTTTTATCTCAGTTGAGATGCCCACTTTCAGAAGCTAAGCATAAGCATTTGAGTGACGATATGGTTGGTAATCCTTCTTAATGCGCGTCCAAGTCCACTTCATGTTTATGAACACTCACATTGCTCAATTGTAATTATTTCGTCACTATGGTCTATTTATTACCGTACCTCCCTAATCTTACTACATTTGCACACACTGTATATAGATTTTTCTATTGTGTTATTGACTGTACGTTTGTTTATACATTGTGTAACTCTGTGTTGTTGTTTGTGTCGCACTGCTTTGCTTTATCTTGGCCAGGTCACAGTTGTAAATGAGAACTTGTTCTCAACTAGCCTACCTGGTTAAATAAAAAATATGAACTAATAAACTTCAAGTTGCTTCATTATTTACTTGAATTGTGTCATCATATAAAGGGGAAGTTACTTGTTTGCTGAAAATAAGTGGACCCATTGACATAATATTAGCAACAATGTATCTGATTACATACAGAATTATATGATTTTACAGGACATTTCATATTTGGACTACAATAACCTCAATTCCCCGCTGCCGGAATTCCTGATTGACAATCTTCCGGTCAGGAAGATGGCCGTACACAACAAATAGTTAGCGAAATTCGTTTTTTTTTTCATTCGTTTTCTTCGTTTTATAGACGTATAACCGAGGTATTTTCTGGAGAAAAAAAAATGTAAGTTGGCGTTTTAAAACTAACTATGTTTACGCATATCTATGCTTTAGTTTCGATGCTGAGATTGCTAACGTTAGCTAGCCAGCCAGCTGCCTGAGCCGGTGTCTTGTTTGTGTTCATTTACATTGCTAGTTCCAGGATTTAGCTAGCTGGTTTGCTAGCTATGGATTCATATTGATTCATCCCCTGTATGTGTTCAATATGCAGCCTCTCGCGCTGTTTTTGAGATTAGGCTCACATTTTGCCCTGTCCGGAGAAGTGAATCGTGAACTATTTGTGAAAAGTGAACTATGTGATTAACTGTTGCTGTCGAGAGGCTGGCTGCTGCCTCACTGACTGCCTGCTCCTGGTATCTTTTTATTTTATTTTCTGGAGGGATTAATTTGGCCCCCTGACAGCCGAGAGGATTTCTGAGACAGGGTTGTGGACGTCTAGACGAGAGGATGCGCCCTGGTTCCCGAAACTCGCACTAGGGATACAGGCCAAATATATCACCTCTCCCCCCAGCACCAAATCCAGTAGCAGGCTAGCCAATGCATCACACGGATTGATGTCTTAACAGGTTCCTTGGGACGTCACCCCATTGAAGTTTAAAACGATTAGAGTAGGGGTTGGGCTTTAGGGACATCTCAAGGATCCCGGAGAGCACTAATCCACACGGCTGCTTCACACGTGTCATTCATTGTGTCCATATCTTAAGCTCATCTGTTTCCATCAAATAACCTTTAAAATAAATTAATAACTGAAATATATATCCCCGCAGCAACCAGTATCCATGGAGACCCCACAGCCCGGCCCAGCAGACGGAGAGGAGCGATCTGTGGAGCTGCGGCCCAGAACACGCTCAAACCCGGAGGGTGCAGAGGACAGGCGCAGCAGCACTGGTAGCCTAGGCAACAGCAACCCCAGCACCCCGCAGCCCGCAGTGGGAAGCCGAGTGGAGGGAGAGGGGGAGGCCTCGACCAGCGACAGCCCTCCTAGCTCCACCACCACCACAGTCTCTGCCACCACAGCCCAGACCGTAGCACCTATTGTGGCAGCTACGGTCAATGTCATAGTAGGCCTGCCCACCCCCACGCCAGTGGCCAAGGACAGGCCCAAACCCACCCAGGCTCCTCCCCCTCTGACGCCCCCCATCCCTCCCACAGCAGAGTACCAGCTACGAGCACCCCGCGTCAACTGTCCAGAGAAAGTGGTGCGTGATCCTGTATTGGTGATGACTAGAAACGGAATGATATCAAGGGGATGTCATTGCGAGAGATATTGGGCTGATGAAGTTCACTCCTGGGATTTAGGCTAGATGTAAGGACGTGCGAAGGGATGTCATAGTGAGAGATATTGGGCTGATGAAGTTCACTCCTGGGATTTAGGCTAGATGTAAGGACGTGCAGGGATTGGCTCAGACCGTGTTGTTCTAAGATTGTAATCCTATATTATTTTATTATGACAGATCATCTGTTTGGATCTCTCTGAAGAGATGTCATCACAAAAACTGGAGTCCTTCAATGGGTGAGTTCTACTTCTGGTCTTGTTGGCATATTTTTTTATTTAACTAGGCAAGTCAGTTAAGAACAAATTCTTATTTACAATGACGGCCTAGGAACAGTGGGTTAACTACCTTGTTCAGGGGCAGAACGACAGATTTGTACCTTGTCAGCTCGGGGATTCGATCAAGCAACTTGCCAGGTTACTAGTCCAACACTTTAACCACTAGGCTACCCGCCGTCCCATATCTTTTATCTGCTTGACGACACGTGAAGTGGCCACTCTCTGACTATGTCCAAAGTTCTGAATCCTTTCCCCTCTCCCTTCAGATCCAAGACCAACGCTCTCAATATTTCCCAGAAGATGATTGAGATGTTTGTGAGAACAAAACACAAGATTGACAAGCGCCATGAGTTTGCCCTGGTGGTTGTTAATGATGATGCCTTGTGGGTGAGTGTTGTTGGCCCAGTCACTTTAAGTAAATGTATTTTTCCTGAAGGCCACGACCAAACCATTATTATTATGCTCAGTTATCACATGGTACTGTATTTGCAATTTGAGTCTAATTCCATTCCATCATTTCCGTATGCATGTGTGTGTTGCTCTCTCTCTCTTAGCTGTCAGGTTTCACCTCTGACCCCAGGGAGCTGTGCAGCTGTCTCTATGACCTGGACACCAACGTGTGTGAAACCTTCAGTATCCTTCCTTTGTCACAACAACAACAAGCCATTCAGCCTGTAGTGTAGTCTAGTGTGGTATTGTATTACTGTTGGGGCTAAACATCCTGGAAGTTGTCTCCTTAATATCCTTCACCAGATCTAGAGGATCTTCTTAGTGTTATGTAAGTTACATCACTTCCTCCTTTAATCACTTCTCTACTTTTCCCTTCTGCTGTGGTCGTAATGGTTGTCCTGTACCCTCTGCTGTGGTCGTAATGGTTGTCCTGTACCCTCTGCTGTGGTCGTAATGGTTGTCCTGTACCCTCTGCTGTGGTCGTAATGGTTGTCCTGTACCCTCTGCTGTGGCTGTAACTGTTGTCCTGTACCCTCTGCTGTGGTCGTAATGGTTGTCCTGTACCCTCTGCTGTGGTCGTAATGGTTGTCCTGTACCCTCTGCTGTGGTCGTAATGGTTGTCCTGTACCCTCTGCTGTGGTCGTAATGGTTGTCCTGTACCCTCTGCTGTGGTCGTAATGGTTGTCCTGTACCCTCTGCTGTGGTCGTAATGGTTGTCCTGTACCCTCTGCTGTGGTCGTAATGGTTGTCCTGTATCCTCTGCTGTCCTTGTAGCCGTCAGAAGATAGATCTTCCTCTCATGGACAACATCCAGACCATCCCCCCTCCGTTTGTAGTCAGGACTCTCCTCATCTACAGTAGACACGCTGGTCAGCTGCAGTTCAGCCCCTCAGACGCTGTCAATGTAAGGGACAATACTGGACCACCACTGTAACAACCTACTACTGTCTACTGTTAACTCTACTACTATACCACCACTATCAACCTACTACTGTCTACTGTTAACTCTACTACTATACCAACACTATCAACCTACTACTGTCTACTGTTAACTCTACTACTATACCACCACTATCAACCTACTACTGTCTACTGTTAACTCTACTACTATACCAACACTATCAACCTACTACTGTCTACTGTTAACTCTACTACTATACCAACACTATCAACCTACTACTGTCTACTGTTAACTCTACTACTATACCACCACTATCAACCTACTACTGTCTACTGTTAACTCTACTACTATACCACCACTATCAACCTACTACTGTCTACTGTTAACTCTACTACTATACCACCACTATCAACCTACTACTGTCTACTGTTAACTCTACTACTATACCACCACTATCAACCTACTACTGTCTACTGTTAACTCTACTACTATACCACCACTATCAACCTACTACTGTCTACTGTTAACTCTACTACTATACCAACACTATCAACCTACTACTGTCTACTGTTAACTCTACTACTATACCACCACTATCAACCTACTACTGTTAACTCTACTACTATACCAACACTATCAACCTACTACTGTCTACTGTTAACTCTACTACTATACCACCACTATCAACCTACTACTGTCTACTGTTAACTCTACTACTATACCAACACTATCAACCTACTACTGTCTACTGTTAACTCTACTACTATACCACCACTATCAACCTACTACTGTCTACTGTTAACTCTACTACTATACCAACACTATCAACCTACTACTGTCTACTGTTAACTCTACTACTATACCAACACTATCAACCTACTACTGTCTACTGTTAACTCTACTACTATACCACCACTATCAACCTACTACTGTCTACTGTTAACTCTACTACTATACCACCACTATCAACCTACTACTGTCTACTGTTAACTCTACTACTATACCAACACTATCAACCTATCAACCTACTACTGTTAACTCTACTACTATACCAACACTATCAACCTACTACTGTCTACTGTTAACTCTACTACTATACCACCACTATCAACCTACTACTGTCTACTGTTAACTCTACTACTATACCAACACTATCAACCTACTACTGTCTACTGTTAACTCTACTACTATACCAACACTATCAACCTACTACTGTTAACTCTACTACTATACCAACACTATCAACCTACTACTGTCTACTGTTAACTCTACTACTATACCACCACTATCAACCTACTACTGTCTACTGTTAACTCTACTACTATACCAACACTATCAACCTACTACTGTCTACTGTTAACTCTACTACTATACCAACACTATCAACCTACTACTGTCTACTGTTAACTCTACTACTATACCACCACTATCAACCTACTACTGTCTACTGTTAACTCTACTACTATACCACCACTATCAACCTACTACTGTCTACTGTTAACTCTACTACTATACGAACACTATCAACCTACTACTGTTAACTCTACTACTATACCAACACTATCAACCTACTACTGTCTACTGTTAACTCTACTACTATACCACCACTATCAACCTACTACTGTCTACTGTTAACTCTACTACTATACCAACACTATCAACCTACTACTGTCTACTGTTAACTCTACTACTATACCAACACTATCAACCTACTACTGTCTACTGTTAACTCTACTACTATACCAACACTATCAACCTACTACTGTTAACTCTACTACTATACCAACACTATCAACCTACTACTGTCTACTGTTAACTCTACTACTATACCACCACTATCAACCTACTACTGTCTACTGTTAACTCTACTACTATACCAACACTATCAACCTACTACTGTCTACTGTTAACTCTACTACTATACCAACACTATCAACCTACTACTGTCTACTGTTAACTCTACTAGTATACCAACACTATCAACCTACTACTGTCTACTGTTAACTCTACTACTATACCAACACTATCAACCTACTACTGTTAACTCTACTACTATACCAACACTATCAACCTACTACTGTCTACTGTTAACTCTACTACTATACCACCACTATCAACCTACTACTGTCTACTGTTAACTCTACTACTATACCAACACTATCAACCTACTACTGTCTACTGTTAACTCTACTACTATACCAACACTATCAACCTACTACTGTCTACTGTTAACTCTACTACTATACCAACACTATCAACCTACTACTGTCTACTGTTAACTCTACTACTATACCAACACTATCAACCTACTACTGTCTACTGTTAACTCTACTACTATACCAACACTATCAACCTACTACTGTTAACTCTACTAGTATACCAACACTATCAACCTACTACTGTCTACTGTTAACTCTACTACTATACCAACACTATCAACCTACTACTGTTAACTCTACTACTATACCAACACTATCAACCTACTACTGTCTACTGTTAACTCTACTACTATACCAACACTATCAACCTACTACTGTCTACTGTTAACTCTACTACTATACCAACACTATCAACCTACTACTGTTAACTCTACTACTATACCACCACTATCAACCTACTACTGTCTACTGTTAACTCTACTACTATACCACCACTATCAACCTACTACTGTCTACTGTTAACTCTACTACTATACCACCACTATCAACCTACTACTGTTAACTCTACTACTATACCAACACTATCAACCTACTACTGTCTACTGTTAACTCTACTACTATACCAACACTATCAACCTACTACTGTTAACTCTACTACTATACCAACACTATCAACCTACTACTGTCTACTGTTAACTCTACTACTATACCACCACTATCAACCTACTACTGTCTACTGTTAACTCTACTACTATACCACCACTATCAACCTACTACTGTTAACTCTACTACTATACCAACACTATCAACCTACTACTGTCTACTGTTAACTCTACTACTATACCACCACTATCAACCTACTACTGTCTACTGTTAACTCTACTACTATACCAACACTATCAACCTACTACTGTTAACTCTACTACTATACCAACACTATCAACCTACTACTGTCTACTGTTAACTCTACTACTATACCACCACTATCAACCTACTACTGTCTACTGTTAACTCTACTACTATACCACCACTATCAACCTACTACTGTCTACTGTTAACTCTACTACTATACCACCACTATCAACCTACTACTGTCTACTGTTAACTCTACTACTATACCACCACTATCAACCTACTACTGTCTACTGTTAACTCTACTACTATACCAACACTATCAACCTACTACTGTTAACTCTACTACTATACCAACACTATCAACCTACTACTGTCTACTGTTAACTCTACTACTATACCAACACTATCAACCTACTACTGTCTACTGTTAACTCTACTACTATACCAACACTATCAACCTACTACTGTCTACTGTTAACTCTACTACTATACCACCACTATCAACCTACTACTGTTAACTCTACTACTATACCAACACTATCAACCTACTACTGTCTACTGTTAACTCTACTACTATACCAACACTATCAACCTACTACTGTCTACTGTTAACTCTACTACTATACCAACACTATCAACCTACTACTGTCTACTGTTAACTCTACTACTATACCACCACTATCAACCTACTACTGTCTACTGTTAACTCTACTACTATACCAACACTATCAACCTACTACTGTCTACTGTTAACTCTACTACTATACCAACACTATCAACCTACTACTGTCTACTGTTAACTCTACTACTATACCACCACTATCAACCTACTACTGTTAACTCTACTACTATACCAACACTATCAACCTACTACTGTCTACTGTTAACTCTACTACTATACCAACACTATCAACCTACTACTGTTAACTCTACTAGTATACCAACACTATCAACCTACTACTGTCTACTGTTAACTCTACTACTATACCAACACTATCAACCTACTACTGTTAACTCTACTACTATACCAACACTATCAACCTACTACTGTCTACTGTTAACTCTACTACTATACCACCACTATCAACCTTCTACTGTTAACTCTACTACTATACCAACACTATCAACCTACTACTGTCTACTGTTAACTCTACTACTATACCAACACTATCAACCTACTACTGTCTACTGTTAACTCTACTACTATACCAACACTATCAACCTACTACTGTTAAACTCTACTACTATACCAACACTATCAACCTACTACTGTCTACTGTTAACTCTACTACTATACCACCACTATCAACCTACTACTGTCTACTGTTAACTCTACTACTATACCAACACTATCAACCTACTACTGTCTACTGTTAACTCTACTACTATACCAACACTATCAACCTACTACTGTCTACTGTTAACTCTACTACTATACCAACACTATCAACCTACTACTGTTAACTCTACTACTATACCAACACTATCAACCTACTACTGTCTACTGTTAACTCTACTACTATACCACCACTATCAACCTACTACTGTCTACTGTTAACTCTACTACTATACCAACACTATCAACCTACTACTGTCTACTGTTAACTCTACTACTATACCAACACTATCAACCTACTACTGTCTACTGTTAACTCTACTACTATACCACCACTATCAACCTACTACTGTCTACTGTTAACTCTACTACTATACCAACACTATCAACCTACTACTGTCTACTGTTAACTCTACTACTATACCAACACTATCAACCTACTACTGTTAACTCTACTACTATACCAACACTATCAACCTACTACTGTCTACTGTTAACTCTACTACTATACCACCACTATCAACCTACTACTGTCTACTGTTAACTCTACTACTATACCAACACTATCAACCTACTACTGTCTACTGTTAACTCTACTACTATACCAACACTATCAACCTACTACTGTCTACTGTTAACTCTACTAGTATACCAACACTATCAACCTACTACTGTCTACTGTTAACTCTACTACTATACCAACACTATCAACCTACTACTGTTAACTCTACTACTATACCACCACTATCAACCTACTACTGTCTACTGTTAACTCTACTACTATACCACCACTATCAACCTACTACTGTCTACTGTTAACTCTACTACTATACCAACACTATCAACCTACTACTGTCTACTGTTAACTCTACTACTATACCAACACTATCAACCTACTACTGTCTACTGTTAACTCTACTACTATACCAACACTATCAACCTACTACTGTCTACTGTTAACTCTACTACTATACCAACACTATCAACCTACTACTGTCTACTGTTAACTCTACTACTATACCAACACTATCAACCTACTACTGTTAACTCTACTAGTATACCAACACTATCAACCTACTACTGTCTACTGTTAACTCTACTACTATACCAACACTATCAACCTACTACTGTTAACTCTACTACTATACCAACACTATCAACCTACTACTGTCTACTGTTAACTCTACTACTATACCAACACTATCAACCTACTACTGTCTACTGTTAACTCTACTACTATACCAACACTATCAACCTACTACTGTTAACTCTACTACTATACCACCACTATCAACCTACTACTGTCTACTGTTAACTCTACTACTATACCACCACTATCAACCTACTACTGTCTACTGTTAACTCTACTACTATACCACCACTATCAACCTACTACTGTTAACTCTACTACTATACCAACACTATCAACCTACTACTGTCTACTGTTAACTCTACTACTATACCAACACTATCAACCTACTACTGTTAACTCTACTACTATACCAACACTATCAACCTACTACTGTCTACTGTTAACTCTACTACTATACCACCACTATCAACCTACTACTGTCTACTGTTAACTCTACTACTATACCACCACTATCAACCTACTACTGTTAACTCTACTACTATACCAACACTATCAACCTACTACTGTCTACTGTTAACTCTACTACTATACCACCACTATCAACCTACTACTGTCTACTGTTAACTCTACTACTATACCAACACTATCAACCTACTACTGTTAACTCTACTACTATACCAACACTATCAACCTACTACTGTCTACTGTTAACTCTACTACTATACCACCACTATCAACCTACTACTGTCTACTGTTAACTCTACTACTATACCACCACTATCAACCTACTACTGTCTACTGTTAACTCTACTACTATACCACCACTATCAACCTACTACTGTCTACTGTTAACTCTACTACTATACCACCACTATCAACCTACTACTGTCTACTGTTAACTCTACTACTATACCAACACTATCAACCTACTACTGTTAACTCTACTACTATACCACCACTATCAACCTACTACTGTCTACTGTTAACTCTACTACTATACCAACACTATCAACCTACTACTGTTAACTCTACTACTATACCAACACTATCAACCTACTACTGTTAACTCTACTACTATACCAACACTATCAACCTACTACTAACTCTACTACTTAACTCTACTACTATAACTTTCAACACTATCAACCTACTACTGTCTACTGTTAACTCTACTACTATACCAACACTATCAACCTACTACTGTCTACTGTTAACTCTACTACTATACCACCACTATCAACCTACTACTGTTAACTCTACTACTATACCAACACTATCAACCTACTACTGTCTACTGTTAACTCTACTACTATACCAACACTATCAACCTACTACTGTCTACTGTTAACTCTACTACTATACCAACACTATCAACCTACTACTGTCTACTGTTAACTCTACTACTATACCAACACTATCAACCTACTACTGTCTACTGTTAACTCTACTACTATACCAACACTATCAACCTACTACTGTTAACTCTACTACTATACCAACACTATCAACCTACTACTGTCTACTGTTAACTCTACTACTATACCAACACTATCAACCTACTACTGTTAACTCTACTAGTATACCAACACTATCAACCTACTACTGTTAACTCTACTACTATACCACCACTATCAACCTACTACTGTCTACTGTTAACTCTACTACTATACCAACACTATCAACCTACTACTGTCTACTGTTAACTCTACTACTATACCAACACTATCAACCTACTACTGTCTACTGTTAACTCTACTACTATACCAACACTATCAACCTACTACTGTCTACTGTTAACTCTACTACTATACCAACACTATCAACCTACTACTGTCTACTGTTAACTCTACTACTATACCACCACTATCAACCTACTACTGTCTACTGTTAACTCTACTACTATACCAACACTATCAACCTACTACTGTCTACTGTTAACTCTACTACTATACCACCACTATCAACCTACTACTGTCTACTGTTAACTCTACTACTATACCACCACTATCAACCTACTACTGTCTACTGTTAACTCTACTACTATACCAACACTATCAACCTACTACTGTCTACTGTTAACTCTACTACTATACCAACACTATCAACCTACTACTGTCTACTGTTAACTCTACTACTATACCAACACTATCAACCTACTACTGTCTACTGTTAACTCTACTACTATACCAACACTATCAACCTACTACTGTCTACTGTTAACTCTACTACTATACCACCACTATCAACCTACTACTGTTAACTCTACTACTATACCAACACTATCAACCTACTACTGTCTACTGTTAACTCTACTACTATACCAACACTATCAACCTACTACTGTTAACTCTACTAGTATACCAACACTATCAACCTACTACTGTCTACTGTTAACTCTACTACTATACCAACACTATCAACCTACTACTGTTAACTCTACTACTATACCAACACTATCAACCTACTACTGTCTACTGTTAACTCTACTACTATACCACCACTATCAACCTTCTACTGTTAACTCTACTACTATACCAACACTATCAACCTACTACTGTCTACTGTTAACTCTACTACTATACCAACACTATCAACCTACTACTGTCTACTGTTAACTCTACTACTATACCAACACTATCAACCTACTACTGTCTACTGTTAACTCTACTACTATACCAACACTATCAACCTACTACTGTTAACTCTACTAGTATACCAACACTATCAACCTACTACTGTCTACTGTTAACTCTACTACTATACCAACACTATCAACCTACTACTGTTAACTCTACTACTATACCAACACTATCAACCTACTACTGTCTACTGTTAACTCTACTACTATACCAACACTATCAACCTACTACTGTCTACTGTTAACTCTACTACTATACCAACACTATCAACCTACTACTGTCTACTGTTAACTCTACTACTATACCAACACTATCAACCTACTACTGTTAACTCTACTACTATACCACCACTATCAACCTACTACTGTCTACTGTTAACTCTACCACCACTACTATACCACCACTATCAACCTACTACTGTCTACTGTTAACTCTACTACTATACCAACACTATCAACCTACTACTGTCTACTGTTAACTCTACTACTATACCACCACTATCAACCTACTACTGTCTACTGTTAACTCTACTACTATACCACCACTATCAACCTACTACTGTCTACTGTTAACTCTACTACTATACCACCACTATCAACCTACTACTGTCTACTGTTAACTCTACTACTATACCACCACTATCAACCTACTACTGTTAACTCTACTACTATACCAACACTATCAACCTACTACTGTCTACTGTTAACTCTACTACTATACCACCACTATCAACCTACTACTGTCTACTGTTAACTCTACTACTATACCAACACTATCAACCTACTACTGTTAACTCTACTACTATACCAACACTATCAACCTACTACTGTCTACTGTTAACTCTACTACTATACCACCACTATCAACCTACTACTGTCTACTGTTAACTCTACTACTATACCACCACTATCAACCTACTACTGTCTACTGTTAACTCTACTACTATACCAACACTATCAACCTACTACTGTCTACTGTTAACTCTACTACTATACCAACACTATCAACCTACTACTGTCTACTGTTAACTCTACTACTATACCAACACTATCAACCTACTACTGTCTACTGTTAACTCTACTACTATACCAACACTATCAACCTACTACTGTTAACTCTACTACTATACCACCACTATCAACCTACTACTGTCTACTATCAACCTACTACTGTCTACTGTTAACTCTACTACTATACCAACACTATCAACCTACTACTGTCTACTGTTAACTCTACTACTATACCAACACTATCAACCTACTACTGTCTACTGTTAACTCTACTACTATACCACCACTATCAACCTACTACTGTTAACTCTACTACTATACCAACACTATCAACCTACTACTGTTAACTCTCTACTGTTAACTCTACTACTATACCACCACTATCAACCTACTACTGTCTACTGTTAACTCTACTACTATACCAACACTATCAACCTACTACTGTCTACTACTTAAACACCTCTCTACTACTATACCACCACTATCAACCTACTAACCTACTACTGTTAACTCTACTACTATACCAACACTATCAACCTACTACTGTCTACTGTTAACTCTACTACTATACCAACACTATCAACCTACTACTGTCTACTGTTAACTCTACTACTATACCACCACTATCAACCTACTACTGTCTACTGTTAACTCTACTACTATACCACCACTATCAACCTACTACTGTCTACTGTTAACTCTACTACTATACCAACACTATCAACCTACTACTGTCTACTGTTAACTCTACTACTATACCAACACTATCAACCTACTACTGTCTACTGTTAACTCTACTACTATACCACCACTATCAACCTACTACTGTCTACTGTTAACTCTACTACTATACCAACACTATCAACCTACTACTGTCTACTGTTAACTCTACTACTATACCAACACTATCAACCTACTACTGTCTACTGTTAACTCTACTACTATACCACCACTATCAACCTACTACTGTCTACTGTTAACTCTACTACTATACCAACACTATCAACCTACTACTGTCTACTGTTAACTCTACTACTATACCAACACTATCAACCTACTACTGTTAACTCTACTACTATACCAACACTATCAACCTACTACTGTCTACTGTTAACTCTACTACTATACCAACACTATCAACCTACTACTGTCTACTGTTAACTCTACTACTATACCAACACCTACTATCAACCTACTACTGTCTACTGTTAACTCTACTACTATACCAACACTATCAACCTACTACTGTCTACTGTTAACTCTACTACTATACCAACACTATCAACCTACTACTGTCTACTGTTAACTCTACTACTATACCAACACTATCAACCTACTACTGTTAACTCTACTACTATACCACCACTATCAACCTACTACTGTCTACTGTTAACTCTACTACTATACCACCACTATCAACCTACTACTGTCTACTGTTAACTCTACTACTATACCAACACTATCAACCTACTACTGTCTACTGTTAACTCTACTACTATACCAACACTATCAACCTACTACTGTCTACTGTTAACTCTACTACTATACCAACACTATCAACCTACTACTGTCTACTGTTAACTCTACTACTATACCAACACTATCAACCTACTGTTAACTCTACTGTCTACTGTTAACTCTACTACTATACCAACACTATCAACCTACTACTGTTAACTCTACTAGTATACCAACACTATCAACCTACTACTGTCTACTGTTAACTCTACTACTATACCAACACTATCAACCTACTACTGTCTACTGTTAACTCTACTACTATACCAACACTATCAACCTACTACTGTCTACTGTTAACTCTACTACTATACCACCACTATCAACCTACTACTGTCTACTGTTAACTCTACTACTATACCAACACTATCAACCTACTACTGTCTACTACTTAACTCTACTACTATACCAACACTATACCAACCTACTACTACTGTCTACTGTTAACTCTACTACTATACCAACACTATCAACCTACTACTGTCTACTGTTAACTCTACTACTATACCAACACTATCAACCTACTACTGTCTACTGTTAACTCTACTACTATACCAACACTATCAACCTACTACTGTCTACTGTTAACTCTACTACTATACCAACACTATCAACCTACTACTGTTAACTCTACTACTATACCAACACTATCAACCTACTACTGTCTACTGTTAACTCTACTACTATACCAACACTATCAACCTACTACTGTCTACTGTTAACTCTACTACTATACCAACACTATCAACCTACTACTGTCTACTGTTAACTCTACTACTATACCAACACTATCAACCTACTACTGTTAACTCTACTACTATACCACCACTATCAACCTACTACTGTCTACTGTTAACTCTACTACTATACCACCACTATCAACCTACTACTGTCTACTGTTAACTCTACTACTATACCAACACTATCAACCTACTACTGTCTACTGTTAACTCTACTACTATACCACCACTATCAACCTACTACTGTCTACTGTTAACTCTACTACTATACCACCACTATCAACCTACTACTGTCTACTGTTAACTCTACTACTATACCACCACTATCAACCTACTACTGTCTACTGTTAACTCTACTACTATACCACCACTATCAACCTACTACTGTTAACTCTACTACTATACCAACACTATCAACCTACTACTGTCTACTGTTAACTCTACTACTATACCACCACTATCAACCTACTACTGTCTACTGTTAACTCTACTACTATACCAACACTATCAACCTACTACTGTTAACTCTACTACTATACCAACACTATCAACCTACTACTGTCTACTGTTAACTCTACTACTATACCACCACTATCAACCTACTACTGTCTACTGTTAACTCTACTACTATACCACCACTATCAACCTACTACTGTTAACTCTACTACTATACCAACACTATCAACCTACTACTGTCTACTGTTAACTCTACTACTATACCACCACTATCAACCTACTACTGTCTACTGTTAACTCTACTACTATACCAACACTATCAACCTACTACTGTTAACTCTACTACTATACCAACACTATCAACCTACTACTGTCTACTGTTAACTCTACTACTATACCACCACTATCAACCTACTACTGTCTACTGTTAACTCTACTACTATACCAACACTATCAACCTACTACTGTTAACTACTACTTAACTCTACTACTATACCACCACTATCAACCTACTACTGTCTACTGTTAACTCTACTACTATACCAACACTATCAACCTACTACTGTCTACTGTTAACTCTACTACTATACCACCACTATCAACCTACTACTGTCTACTCTTAACTCTACTACTATACCAACACTATCAACCTACTACTGTCTACTGTTAACTCTACTACTATACCAACACTATCAACCTACTACTGTCTACTGTTAACTCTACTACTATACCACCACTATCAACCTACTACTGTCTACTGTTAACTCTACTACTATACCAACACTATCAACCTACTACTGTCTACTGTTAACTCTACTACTATACCAACACTATCAACCTACTACTGTCTACTGTTAACTCTACTACTATACCAACACTATCAACCTACTACTGTTAACTCTACTACTATACCACCACTATCAACCTACTACTGTCTACTGTTAACTCTACTACTATACCAACACTATCAACCTACTACTGTCTACTGTTAACTCTACTACTATACCAACACTATCAACCTACTACTGTCTACTGTTAACTCTACTACTATACCAACACTATCAACCTACTACTGTCTACTGTTAACTCTACTACTATACCACCACTATCAACCTACTACTGTCTACTGTTAACTCTACTACTATACCAACACTATCAACCTACTACTGTTAACTCTACTAGTATACCAACACTATCAACCTACTACTGTTAACTCTACTACTATACCACCACTATCAACCTACTACTGTTAACTCTACTACTATACCAACACTATCAACCTACTACTGTCTACTGTTAACTCTACTACTATACAAACACTATCAACCTACTACTGTCTACTGTTAACTCTACTACTATACCACCACTATCAACCTACTACTGTTAACTCTACTACTATACCAACACTATCAACCTACTACTGTCTACTGTTAACTCTACTACTATACCACCACTATCAACCTACTACTGTCTACTGTTAACTCTACTACTATACCAACACTATCAACCTACTACTGTCTACTGTTAACTCTACTACTATACCAACACTATCAACCTACTACTGTCTACTGTTAACTCTACTACTATACCAACACTATCAACCTACTACTGTCTACTGTTAACTCTACTACTATACCAACACTATCAACCTACTACTGTTAACTCTACTAGTATACCAACACTATCAACCTACTACTGTTAACTCTACTACTATACCACCACTATCAACCTACTACTGTCTACTGTTAACTCTACTACTATACCAACACTATCAACCTACTACTGTCTACTGTTAACTCTACTACTATACCACCACTATCAACCTACTACTGTCTACTGTTAACTCTACTACTATACCAACACTATCAACCTACTACTGTCTACTGTTAACTCTACTACTATACCAACACTATCAACCTACTACTGTCTACTGTTAACTCTACTACTATACCACCACTATCAACCTACTACTGTTAACTCTACTACTATACCAACACTATCAACCTACTACTGTCTACTGTTAACTCTACTACTATACCAACACTATCAACCTACTACTGTCTACTGTTAACTCTACTACTATACCACCACTATCAACCTACTACTGTCTACTGTTAACTCTACTACTATACCAACACTATAAACCTACTACTGTCTACTGTTAACTCTACTACTATACCACCACTATCAACCTACTACTGTTAACTCTACTACTATACCAACACTATCAACCTACTACTGTCTACTGTTAACTCTACTACTATACCAACACTATCAACCTACTACTGTCTACTGTTAACTCTACTACTATACCACCACTATCAACCTACTACTGTTAACTCTACTACTATACCAACACTATCAACCTACTACTGTCTACTGTTAACTCTACTACTATACCAACACTATCAACCTACTACTGTCTACTGTTAACTCTACTACTATACCACCACTATCAACCTACTACTGTCTACTGTTAACTCTACTACTATACCAACACTATCAACCTACTACTGTCTACTGTTAACTCTACTACTATACCACCACTATCAACCTACTACTGTCTACTGTTAACTCTACTACTATACCAACACTATCAACCTACTACTGTCTACTGTTAACTCTACTACTATACCACCACTATCAACCTACTACTGTCTACTGTTAACTCTACTACTATACCAACACTATCAACCTACTACTGTCTACTGTTAACTCTACTACTATACCAACACTATCAACCTACTACTGTTAACTCTACTACTATACCACCACTATCAACCTACTACTGTCTACTGTTAACTCTATTACTATACCAACACTATGAACCTACTACTGTTAACTCTACTACTATACCAACACTATCAACCTACTACTGTCTACTGTTAACTCTACTACTATACCAACACTATCAACCTACTACTGTCTACTGTTAACTCTACTACTATACCAACACTATCAACCTACTACTGTCTACTGTTAACTCTACTACTATACCAACACTATCAACCTACTACTGTCTACTGTTAACTCTACTACTATACCACCACTATCAACCTACTACTGTTAACTCTACTAGTATACCAACACTATCAACCTACTACTGTCTACTGTTAACTCTACTACTATTCCAACACTATCAACCTACTACTGTCTACTGTTAACTCTACTACTATACCAACACTATCAACCTACTACTGTCTACTGTTAACTCTACTACTATACCACCACTATCAACCTACTACTGTTAACTCTACTAGTATACCAACACTATCAACCTACTACTGTCTACTGTTAACTCTACTACTATACCACCACTATCAACCTACTACTGTTAACTCTACTAGTATACCAACACTATCAACCTACTACTGTCTACTGTTAACTCTACTACTATACCAACACTATCAACCTACTACTGTCTACTGTTAACTCTACTACTATACCAACACTATCAACCTACTACTGTCTACTGTTAACTCTACTACTATACCAACACTATCAACCTACTACTGTTAACTCTACTAGTATACCAACACTATCAACCTACTACTGTCTACTGTTAACTCTACTACTATACCAACACTATCAACCTACTACTGTCTACTGTTAACTCTACTACTATACCACCACTATCAACCTACTACTGTCTACTGTTAACTCTACTACTATACCACCACTATCAACCTACTACTATACCACCACTATCAACCTACTACTGTCTACTGTTAACTCTACTACTATACCACCACTATCAACCTACTACTGTCTACTGTTAACTCTACTACTATACCAACACTATCAACCTACTACTATACCAACACTATCAACCTACTACTGTATACTGTTAACTCTACTACTATACCACCACTATCAACCTACTACTGTCTACTGTTAACTCTACTACTATACCAACACTATCAACCTACTACTGTCTACTGTTAACTCTACTACTATACCAACACTATCAACCTACTACTGTCTACTGTTAACTCTACTACTATACCAACACTATCAACCTACACTATCAACCTACTACTGTCTACTGTTAACTCTACTACTATACCACCACTATCAACCTACTACTGTCTACTGTTAACTCTACTACTATACCAACACTATCAACCTACTACTGTCTACTGTTAACTCTACTACTATACCAACACTATCAACCTACTACTGTCTACTGTTAACTCTACTACTATACCACCACTATCAACCTACTACTAAGTCTACTGTTAACTCTACTACTATACCAACACTATCAACCTACTACTGTCTACTGTTAACTCTACTACTATACCAACACTATCAACCTACTACTGTCTACTGTTAACTCTACTACTATACCAACACTATCAACCTACTACTGTCTACTGTTAACTCTACTACTATACCAACACTATCAACCTACTACTGTTAACTCTACTACTATACCAACACTATCAACCTACTACTGTTAACTCTACTACTATACCAACACTATCAACCTACTACTGTCTACTGTTAACTCTACTACTATACCAACACTATCAACCTACTACTGTCTACTGTTAACTCTACTACTATACCAACACTATCAACCTACTACTGTCTACTGTTAACTCTACTACTATACCAACACTATCAACCTACTACTGTCTACTGTTAACTCTACTACTATACCACCACTATCAACCTACTACTGTCTACTGTTAACTCTACTACTATACCAACACTATCAACCTACTACTGTCTACTGTTAACTCTACTACTATACCAACACTATCAACCTACTACTGTCTACTGTTAACTCTACTACTATACCACCACTATCAACCTACTACTGTTAACTCTACTACTATACCAACACTATCAACCTACTACTGTCTACTGTTAACTCTACTACTATACCAACACTATCAACCTACTACTGTCTACTGTTAACTCTACTACTATACCACCACTATCAACCTACTACTGTCTACTGTTAACTCTACTACTATACCAACACTATAAACCTACTACTGTCTACTGTTAACTCTACTACTATACCACCACTATCAACCTACTACTGTTAACTCTACTACTATACCAACACTATCAACCTACTACTGTCTACTGTTAACTCTACTACTATACCACCACTATCAACCTACTACTGTCTACTGTTAACTCTACTACTATACCACCACTATCAACCTACTACTGTTAACTCTACTACTATACCAACACTATCAACCTACTACTGTCTACTGTTAACTCTACTACTATACCAACACTATCAACCTACTACTGTCTACTGTTAACTCTACTACTATACCACCACTATCAACCTACTACTGTCTACTGTTAACTCTACTACTATACCAACACTATCAACCTACTACTGTCTACTGTTAACTCTACTACTATACCACCACTATCAACCTACTACTGTTAACTCTACTACTATACCAACACTATCAACCTACTACTGTCTACTGTTAACTCTACTACTATACCACCACTATCAACCTACTACTGTCTACTGTTAACTCTACTACTATACCAACACTATCAACCTACTACTGTCTACTGTTAACTCTACTACTATACCAACACTATCAACCTACTACTGTTAACTCTACTACTATACCACCACTATCAACCTACTACTGTCTACTGTTAACTCTATTACTATACCAACACTATGAACCTACTACTGTTAACTCTACTACTATACCAACACTATCAACCTACTACTGTCTACTGTTAACTCTACTACTATACCACCACTATCAACCTACTACTGTCTACTGTTAACTCTACTACTATACCAACACTATAAACCTACTACTGTCTACTGTTAACTCTACTACTATACCACCACTATCAACCTACTACTGTTAACTCTACTACTATACCAACACTATCAACCTACTACTGTCTACTGTTAACTCTACTACTATACCACCACTATCAACCTACTACTGTCTACTGTTAACTCTACTACTATACCACCACTATCAACCTACTACTGTTAACTCTACTACTATACCAACACTATCAACCTACTACTGTCTACTGTTAACTCTACTACTATACCAACACTATCAACCTACTACTGTCTACTGTTAACTCTACTACTATACCACCACTATCAACCTACTACTGTCTACTGTTAACTCTACTACTATACCAACACTATCAACCTACTACTGTCTACTGTTAACTCTACTACTATACCACCACTATCAACCTACTACTGTTAACTCTACTACTATACCAACACTATCAACCTACTACTGTCTACTGTTAACTCTACTACTATACCACCACTATCAACCTACTACTGTCTACTGTTAACTCTACTACTATACCAACACTATCAACCTACTACTGTCTACTGTTAACTCTACTACTATACCAACACTATCAACCTACTACTGTTAACTGTTACTACTATACCACCACTATCAACCTACTACTGTCTACTGTTAACTCTATTACTATACCAACACTATGAACCTACTACTGTTAACTCTACTACTATACCAACACTATCAACCTACTACTGTCTACTGTTAACTCTACTACTATACCAACACTATCAACCTACTACTGTCTACTGTTAACTCTACTACTATACCAACACTATCAACCTACTACTGTCTACTGTTAACTCTACTACTATACCAACACTATAAACCTACTACTGTCTACTGTTAACTCTACTACTATACCACCACTATCAACCTACTACTGTTAACTCTACTACTATACCAACACTATCAACCTACTACTGTCTACTGTTAACTCTACTACTATACCACCACTATCAACCTACTACTGTCTACTGTTAACTCTACTACTATACCACCACTATCAACCTACTACTATACCACCACTATCAACCTACTACTGTCTACTGTTAACTCTACTACTATACCACCACTATCAACCTACTACTGTCTACTGTTAACTCTACTACTATACCAACACTATCAACCTACTACTATACCAACACTATCAACCTACTACTGTATACTGTTAACTCTACTACTATACCACCACTATCAACCTACTACTGTCTACTGTTAACTCTACTACTATACCAACACTATCAACCTACTACTGTCTACTGTTAACTCTACTACTATACCAACACTATCAACCTACTACTGTCTACTGTTAACTCTACTACTATACCAACACTATCAACCTACACTATCAACCTACTACTGTCTACTGTTAACTCTACTACTATACCACCACTATCAACCTACTACTGTCTACTGTTAACTCTACTACTATACCAACACTATCAACCTACTACTGTCTACTGTTAACTCTACTACTATACCAACACTATCAACCTACTACTGTCTACTGTTAACTCTACTACTATACCAACACTATCAACCTACTACTGTCTACTGTTAACTCTACTACTATACCACCACTATCAACCTACTACTGTCTACTGTTAACTCTACTACTATACCAACACTATCAACCTACACTATCAACCTACTACTGTCTACTGTTAACTCTACTACTATACCAACACTATCAACCTACTACTGTCTACTGTTAACTCTACTACTATACCAACACTGTGTCCATCACCTAATCAGACGTCTACTGCTCTGACTTCACTGAATACTATTTTGTACAGCTGTGTATCACGTGTCTTATATCTGTGGTGAGACCTAGCTCTTTCAGTGTTTTGTGGTATTATTTGAACAGATACACTAACTGTCCTTGTCTCATCCTGTAGAGCATGCTGCTGTCTCCCTACTTCTTCTTTGATGTGGTTTACCTTCACAATGGGGCTGAGGAGCAGGGGGATGAGGCCAGCTGGAGGGTGAGTGGTCGAGGAGAGGGAGGGATTCAAGGAGAACAACGGCACAGACATTCATCCAAGCTCTGAAATGTTACTATGTGAGATTGTGAAGCCTGCTGAAAAAACACAATTCCATCTTTTAGTGGCACCTTACAGCTCATGTACACTACATGACCAAAAGTAAATGAACACCTGCTCGTTGAACATCTTATTCCAAAATCATGGGCATTATTATGGAGTTGGTCCCCATTTGCTGCTGTAACAGCCTCCACTCTTCTGGGAAGGCTTTCCACTAGATGTTGGAACATTGCTGCGGGGACTTGCTTCCATTTAGCCACGAGAGCATTAGTGAGGTTGGGCACTGATGTTGAGCGATTAGGTCTGGCTCGCAGTTGGCGTTCCAATTCATCCCAAAGGTGTTCGATGGTCAGGGCTCTGTGCAAGCCAGTCAAGTTCTTCCACATAGATCTAAACAAACCTTTTATGTATGGATCTCGCTTTGTGCACAGGGACATTGTCATGCTGAAACAGGAAAGGGCCTTCCCCAAACTGTTGCCACAATGTTGTAAGCACAGAATCATCTAGAATGTCATGGTATGATGTAGCGTTAAGATTTCCCTTCACTGGACCAAAAGTGCCTAATCTGAACCATGTAAAACAGCCCCAGACATTATTCATCCTCCACCAAACTTTACAGTTGGCAGTGCTATGCATTGGGGCAGGTAGGTTTCTCCTGGCATCCACCAAACCCAGATTCGTCTGTCTGACTGCCAGATGTTGAAGCGTGATTCATTAAATCAAATTTTATTTGTTGCACCGAACACAACAGGTGTAGGTAGACCTTACAGTGAAATGCTGAATACAACAGGTGTAGTAGACCTTACAGTGAAATGCTGAATACAACAGGTGTAGTAGACCTTACAGTGAAATGCTGAACACAACAGGTGTAGTAGACCTTACAGTGAAATGCTGAATACAACAGGTGTAGTAGACCTTACAGTGAAATGCTGAATACAACAGGTGTAGTAGACCTTACAGTGAAATGCTGAATACAACAGGTGTAGTAGACCTTACAGTGAAATGCTGAATACAACAGGTGTAGTAGACCTTCAGTGAAATGCTGAATACAACAGGTGTAGTAGACCTTACAGTAAAATGCTGAATACAACAGGTGTAGTAGACCTTCAGTGAAATGCTGAATACAACAGGTGTAGTAGACCTTACAGTGAAATGCTGAATACAACAGGTGTAGGTAGACCTTACAGTGAAATGCTGAATACAACAGGTGTAGGTAGACCTTACAGTGAAATGCTGAATACAACAGGTGTAGTAGACCTTACAGTGAAATGCTGAATACAACAGGTGTAGTAGACCTTACAGTGAAATGCTGAACACAACAGGTGTAGTAGACCTTACAGTGAAATGCTGAATACAACAGGTGTAGTAGACCTTACAGTGAAATGCTGAATACAACAGGTGTAGTAGACCTTACAGTGAAATGCTGAATACAACAGGTGTAGTAGACCTTACAGTGAAATGCTGAATACAACAGGTGTAGTAGACCTTCAGTGAAATGCTGAATACAACAGGTGTAGTAGACCTTACAGTAAAATGCTGAATACAACAGGTGTAGTAGACCTTCAGTGAAATGCTGAATACAACAGGTGTAGTAGACCTTACAGGGAAATGCTGAATACAACAGGTGTAGGTAGACCTTACAGGGAAATGCTGAATACAACAGGTGTAGTAGACCTTACAGTGAAATGCTGAATAAAACAGGTGTAGTAGACCTTACAGTGAAATGCTGAATACAACAGGTGTAGTAGACCTTACAGTGAAATGCTGAATACAACAGGTGTAGTAGACCTTACAGGGAAATGCTGAATACAACAGGTGTAGTAGACCTTACAGTGAAATGCTGAATACAACAGGTGTAGTAGACCTTACAGTGAAATGCTGAATACAACAGGTGTAGGTAGACCTTACAGGGAAATGCTGAATACAACAGGTGTAGTAGACCTTACAGTGAAATGCCGAACACAACAGGTGTAGGTAGACCTTACAGGGAAATGCTGAATACAACAGGTGTAGTAGACCTTACAGTGAAATGCTGAATACAACAGGTGTAGGTAGACCTTACAGGGAAATGCTGAATACAACAGGTGTAGTAGACCTTACAGTGAAATGCTGAATACAACAGGTGTAGTAGACCTTACAGTGAAATGCTGAATACAACAGGTGTAGTAGACCTTACAGTGAAATGCTGAATACAACAGGTGTAGTAGACCTTACAGTGAAATGCTGAATACAACAGGTGTAGTAGACCTTACAGTGAAATGCTGAATACAACAGGTGTAGTAGACCTTACAGTGAAATGCTGAATACAACAGGTGTAGTAGACCTTCAGTGAAATGCTGAATACAACAGGTGTAGTAGACCTTACAGTAAATGCTGAATACAACAGGTGTAGTAGACCTTCAGTGAAATGCTGAATACAACAGGTGTAGTAGACCTTACAGGAAATGCTGAATACAACAGGTGTAGGTAGACCTTACAGGAAATGCTGAATACAACAGGTGTAGTAGACCTTACAGTGAAATGCTGAATAAAACAGGTGTAGTAGACCTTACAGTGAAATGCTGAATACAACAGGTGTAGTAGACCTTACAGTGAAATGCTGAATACAACAGGTGTAGTAGACCTTACAGTGAAATGCTGAATACAACAGGTGTAGTAGACCTTACAGTGAAATGCTGAATACAACAGGTGTAGTAGACCTTACAGTGAAATGCTGAATACAACAGGTGTAGGTAGACCTTACAGGGAAATGCTGAATACAACAGGTGTAGTAGACCTTACAGTGAAATGCCGAACACAACAGGTGTAGGTAGACCTTACAGGGAAATGCTGAATACAACAGGTGTAGTAGACCTTACAGTGAAATGCTGAATACAACAGGTGTAGGTAGACCTTACAGTGAAATGCTGAATACAACAGGTGTAGTAGACCTTACAGTGAAATGCCGAACACAACAGGTGTAGGTAGACCTTACAGGGAAATGCTGAATACAACAGGTGTAGTAGACCTTACAGTGAAATGCTGAATACAACAGGTGTAGTAGACCTTACAGTGAAATGCCTAATACAACAGGTGTAGTAGACCTTACAGTGAAATGCTGAACACAACAGGTGTAGTAGACCTTACAGTGAAATGCTGAACACAACAGGTGTAGTAGACCTTACAGTGAAATGCTGAATACAACAGGTGTAGTAGACCTTACAGTGAAATGCTGAATACAACAGGTGTAGTAGACCTTACAGTGAAATGCTGAATACAACAGGTGTAGTAGACCTTACAGTGAAATGCTGAATACAACAGGTGTAGTAGACCTTACAGGGAAATGCTGAATACAACAGGTGTAGTAGACCTTACAGTGAAATGCTGAATACAACAGGTGTAGTAGACCTTACAGTGAAATGCTGAATACAACAGGTGTAGGTAGACCTTACAGTGAAATGCTGAATACAACAGGTGTAGTAGACCTTACAGTGAAATGCTGAATACAACAGGTGTAGTAGACCTTACAGTGAAATGCTGAATACAACAGGTGTAGTAGACCTTACAGTGAAATGCTGAATACAACAGGTGTAGGTAGACCTTACAGTGAAATGCTGAATACAGCAGGTGTAGGTAGACCTTACAGTGAAATGCTGAATACAACAGGTGTAGGTAGACCTTACAGTGAAATGCTGAATACAACAGGTGTAGTAGACCTTACAGTGAAATGCTGAATACAACAGGTGTAGGTAGATCTTACAGTGAAATGCTGAATACAACAGGTGTAGGTAGACCTTACAGTGAAATGCTGAATACAACAGGTGTAGTAGACCTTACAGTGAAATGCTGAATACAACAGGTGTAGTAGACCTTACAGTGAAATGCTGAATACAACAGGTGTAGTAGACCTTACAGTGAAATGCTGAATACAACAGGTGTAGTAGACCTTACAGTGAAATGCTGAATACAACAGGTGTAGTAGACCTTACAGTGAAATGCTGAATACAACAGGTGTAGTAGACCTTACAGTGAAATGCTGAATACAACAGGTGTAGTAGACTTACAGTGAAATGCTGAATACAACAGGTGTAGTAGACCTTACAGTGAAATGCTGAATACAACAGGTGTAGTAGACCTTACAGTGAAATGCCTAATACAACAGGTGTAGTAGACCTTACAGTGAAATGCTGAACACAACAGGTGTAGTAGACCTTACAGTGAAATGCTGAACACAACAGGTGTAGTAGACCTTACAGTGAAATGCTGAATACAACAGGTGTAGGTAGACCTTACAGTGAAATGCTGAACACAACAGGTGTAGTAGACCTTACAGTGAAATGCTGAATACAACAGGTGTAGGTAGACCTTACAGGGAAATGCTGAATACAACAGGTGTAGGTAGACCTTACAGGGAAATGCTGAATACAACAGGTGTAGTAGACCTTACAGTGAAATGCTGAATACAACAGGTGTAGTAGACCTTACAGTGAAATGCTGAATACAACAGGTGTAGTAGACCTTACAGTGAAATGCTGAATACAACAGGTGTAGTAGACCTTACAGTGAAATGCTGAATACAACAGGTGTAGGTAGACCTTACAGTGAAATGCTGAATACAACAGGTGTAGTAGACCTTACAGTGAAATGCTGAATACAACAGGTGTAGGTAGACCTTACAGTGAAATGCTGAATACAACAGGTGTAGTAGACCTTACAGTGAAATGCTGAACACAACAGGTGTAGGTAGACCTTACAGTGAAATGCTGAATACAACAGGTGTAGTAGACCTTACAGTGAAATGCTGAATACAACAGGTGTAGTAGACCTTACAGTGAAATGCTGAATACAACAGGTGTAGTAGACCTTACAGTGAAATGCTGAATACAACAGGTGTAGGTAGACCTTACAGTGAAATGCTGAATACAACAGGTGTAGGTAGACCTTACAGTGAAATGCTGAATACAACAGGTGTAGTAGACCTTACAGTGAAATGCTGAATACAACAGGTGTAGGTAGACCTTACAGTGAAATGCTGAATACAACAGGTGTAGTAGACCTTACAGTGAAATGCTGAATACAACAGGTGTAGGTAGACCTTACAGGGTGAAATGCTGAATACAACAGGTGTAGTAGACCTTACAGTGAAATGCTGAATACAACAGGTGTAGTAGACCTTACAGTGAAATGCTGAATACAACAGGTGTAGGTAGACCTTACAGTGAAATGCTGAATACAACAGGTGTAGTAGACCTTACAGTGAAATGCTGAATACAACAGGTGTAGTAGACCTTACAGTGAAATGCTGAATACAACAGGTGTAGTAGACCTTACAGTGAAATGCTGAATACAACAGGTGTAGTAGACCTTACAGTGAAATGCTGAATACAACAGGTGTAGTAGACCTTACAGTGAAATGCTGAATACAACAGGTGTAGTAGACCTTACAGTGAAATGCTGAATACAACAGGTGTAGTAGACCTTACAGTGAAATGCTGAATACAACAGGTGTAGTAGACCTTACAGGGAAATGCTGAATACAACAGGTGTAGTAGACCTTACAGTGAAATGCTGAATACAACAGGTGTAGTAGACCTTACAGTGAAATGCTGAATACAACAGGTGTAGTAGACCTTACAGTGAAATGCTGAATACAACAGGTGTAGTAGACCTTACAGTGAAATGCTGAATACAACAGGTGTAGTAGACCTTACAGTGAAATGCTGAATACAACAGGTGTAGTAGACCTTACAGTGAAATGCTGAATACAACAGGTGTAGGTAGACCTTACAGGGAAATGCTGAATACAACAGGTGTAGTAGACCTTACAGTGAAATGCTGAACACAACAGGTGTAGTAGACCTTACAGTGAAATGCTGAACACAACAGGTGTAGGTAGACCTTACAGTGAAATGCTGAATACAACAGGTGTAGGTAGACCTTACAGTGAAATGCTGAATACAACAGGTGTAGTAGACCTTACAGTGAAATGCTGAATAAAACAGGTGTAGGTAGACCTTACAGTGAAATGCTGAATACAACAGGTGTAGTAGACCTTACAGTGAAATGCTGAATACAACAGGTGTAGTAGACCTTACAGTGAAATGCTGAATACAACAGGTGTAGGTAGACCTTACAGTGAAATGCTGAATACAACAGGTGTAGTAGACCTTACAGTGAAATGCTGAATACAACAGGTGTAGTAGACCTTACAGTGAAATGCTGAATACAACAGGTGTAGGTAGACCTTACAGTGAAATGCTGAATACAACAGGTGTAGTAGACCTTACAGTGAAATGCTGAATACAACAGGTGTAGGTAGACCTTACAGTGAAATGCTGAATACAGCAGGTGTAGGTAGACCTTACAGTGAAATGCTGAATACAACAGGTGTAGTAGACCTTACAGTGAAATGCTGAATACAACAGGTGTAGGTAGACCTTACAGTGAAATGCTGAATACAACAGGTGTAGTAGACCTTACAGTGAAATGCTGAATACAACAGGTGTAGTAGACCTTACAGTGAAATGCTGAATACAACAGGTGTAGTAGACCTTACAGTGAAATGCTGAATACAACAGGTGTAGTAGACCTTACAGTGAAATGCTGAATACAACAGGTGTAGTAGACCTTACAGTGAAATGCTGAACACAACAGGTGTAGGTAGACCTTACAGTGAAATGCTGAACACAACAGGTGTAGGTAGACCTTACAGTGAAATGCTGAACACAACAGGTGTAGGTAGACCTTACAGTGAAATGCTGAACACAACAGGTGTAGTAGACCTCACAGTAAAATGCTGAATACAACAGGTGTAGTAGACCTTACAGTAAAATGCTGAATAAAACAGGTGTAGTAGACCTTACAGTGAAATGCTGAATACAACAGGTGTAGGTAGACCTTACAGTGAAATGCTGAATACAACAGGTGTAGTAGACCTTACAGTAAAATGCTGAATACAACAGGTGTAGTAGACCTTACAGTAAAATGCTGAATACAACAGGTGTAGACATAACAGTGAAATGCTGAATACAACAGGTGTAGTAGACCTTACAGTGAAATGCCGAATACAACAGGTGTAGTAGACCTTCAGTGAAATGCTGAATACAACAGGTGTAGTAGACCTTACAGTGAAATGCTGAATACAACAGGTGTAGTAGACCTTACAGTGAAATGCTGAATACAACAGGTGTAGTAGACCTTACAGTAAAATGCTGAATACAACAGGTGTAGACATAACAGTGAAATGCTGAATACAACAGGTGTAGAAATGCTGAATACAACAGGTGTAGTAGACCTTACAGTGAAATGCTGAATACAACAGGTGTAGTAGACCTTACAGTGAAATGCTGAATACAACAGGTGTAGTAGACCTTACAGTGAAATGCTGAATACAACAGGTGTAGTAGACCTTACAGTGAAATGCTGAATACAACAGGTGTAGTAGACCTTACAGTAAAATGCTGAATACAACAGGTGTAGTAGACCTTACAGTGAAATGCTGAAAACAACAGGTGTAGTAGACCTTACAGTGAAATGCTGAATACAACAGGTGTAGTAGACCTTACAGTAAAATGCTGAATACAACAGGTGTAGTAGACCTTACAGTAAAATGCTGAATACAACAGGTGTAGTAGACCTTACAGTGAAATGCTGAATACAACAGGTGTAGTAGACCAGTAAAATGCTGAATACAGTGAAATGCTGAATACAACAGGTGTAGTAGACCTTACAGTAAAATGCTGAATACAACAGGTGTAGTAGACCTTACAGTGAAATGCTGAATACAACAGGTGTAGTAGACCTTACAGTGAAATGCTGAATACAACAGGTGTAGTAGACCTCACAGTGAAATGCTGAATACAACAGGTGTAGTAGACCTTACAGTGAAATGCTGAATACAACAGGTGTAGTAGACCTTACAGTGAAATGCTGAATACAACAGGTGTAGTAGACCTTACAGTGAAATGCTGAATACAACAGGTGTAGTAGACCTTACAGTGAAATGCTGAATACAACAGGTGTAGTAGACCTTACAGTAAAATGCTTACTTACGTGCTCCTAACCAACAATGCAGTTTCAAATAAATAAAAAGGTAATTGAGGTAATATGTACATGTAGGTAAAGTTATTAAAGTGACTATGCATAGATGATAACAACAGAGAGTAGCAGCGGTGTAAAAGGGGGGGGGGTCAATGCAAATAATCTGGGTAGCCATTTGATTAGGTGTTCAGGAGTCTTATGACTTGAGGGTTTAGAAGCCTCTTGTACCTAGACTTGGTGCTCCAGTACTGCTTGCTGTGCGGTAGCAGAGTGAACCGTCTATAGGTTTTGTCGTGCCCTCTTCACGACTGTCTTGATGTGCTTGGACCATGTTAGTTTGTTGGCGATGTGGACACCAAGGAACTTGAAGCTGTCAACCTGCTCCACTACAGCCCGCGTTGATGAGAATGGGGGCGTGCTCTGTCCTCTTTTTCCTGTAGTCCACAATCATCTCCTTTGTCTTGATCACATTGAGGGATTCATCATTCCAGAGAACATGTTCCCACTGTTCCAGAGTCCAATGGCGGCAAGCTTCACACTAGTCGACGCGTGGCATTGCGCATGGTGATCTTAGGGTTGTGTGCGGCTGCTCAGCCATGGAAACCCATTTCACGAAGCTCCCGACGAACAGTTCTTGTGCTGACATTGCTTCCAGAGGCAGTTTGGAACTTGGCAGTGAGTGTTGCAACCGAGGACAGATAATTTTTCAGCACTCGGCGGTTCCGTTCTCTGAGCTTGTGTGGCCTACCACTTTGCGGCTGAGACTTTGTTACTCCTAGCCGTTTCCACTTCACAATAACAGCACTTAAGAGTTGACCGGGGCAGTCCAAGCAGGGCAGAAATTTGACGAACTGACTAGTTGGAAAGGTGGCATCCTATGACGGTGCCATGTTGGAAGTCACTGAGCTTCTCAGTAAGGCCATTCTACTGCCAATGTTTGTCTATGGAGATTGCATGGCTGTGTGCTCGATTTTATACACCTGTCAACAATGGGTGTGGCTGAAATAGCCAAATCCACAAATTTGATGGGGTGTCCACATACTTCTGTATATACAGTGCATTCGGAAAGTATTCAGACCCCTTGACTTTTACGTTACAGCAGTTTTTCCTCATCAGTCTACACACAATACCCCATAATGACAAAGCAAAAACTGTTTTTTAAAAACATTTTTGCAAATGTATAAATAAATAACATTGCTGCACAGCTATTTCCAGGTCTCTTCAGACATGTTCGATCCAGTTCTAGTCCGGGCACTGGCTGGGCCACTCATGGAAATTCAGAGAATTGTCCTGAAGCCATTCTTGCTTTGTCTTGGCTGTGTGCTGCTTAGGGTCATGAGCGCTCTGGAGCAGGTTTTCATCAAGGATCTCTCTGTACTTTCATCCTTTTACTTTTCCCTCGATCCCGACTAGTCTCCCAGTCCCTGCCTCTGGAAAACCTCCCCAGAGCATGATGCTGCCACCACCATGCTTCACCGCAGGGATGGTGCCAGGTTTCCTCCAGATGTGACACTTGGCATTCAGACCAAAAATTTCAATCTTGGTTTCATCAGACCAGAGAATCTTGTTTCTCATGGTCTGAGAGTCCTTTAGGTGCCTTTTGGCAAACTCCAAGTGGGCTGTCATGTGCCTTTTACTGAGGAGTGGCTTCCGTCTGGCCACTCTACCATAAAGGCCTGATTGGTGGAGTGCTGCAGAAATGGTTGTCGTTCTGGAAGGTTCTCCCATCTCCACAGAGGAACTCTGGAGCTCTGTCAGAGTGACCATTGGGTTCTTAGTCACCTCCCTGACCAAGGGCCTTCTCCCCCGATTGCTCAATTTGGCCGGGTGGCCAGCTCAAAGAGTCTTGGTGGTTCCAAACTTCATCCATTTAAGAATGACGGGGGACACTGGGTTTTGGGGGGCCTTCAATGCTGCAGAAATGTGTTGGTACCCTTCCCCCAAATTGTGCCTCAACACAATCACCTGAGCTCAATTTCGAGTCTCATAGCAAAGGGTCTGTATACTTATATATATATATATATATAACTTCGCAAACATTTTTTTTTTTCCATCCATTTTAGAATAAGGCTGTAACGTAACAAAATGGAAAATGTCAAGGGGTCTGAATACTTTCCGAATTCACTTCCTGTTCTATCACTGAAACCTGAAAAACTGTTCGACTTAGAGGAGATATCGTTTCACTTAAACTGTAATTTCTTATCTCTCTGTAGGACATCTACACATCGTTCTGTAACCTGGACTCTAAAGGCACCTGTTACCACTTCGAGGTATCTCTGTGTGGGCCGGCCATCGAGCTCCACAACTGCATGGCCAAGCTGCTGTCCCACCCCCTCCAGAGACCCTTCCAGAGCCATGCCTCCTACAGCCTGCTAGAGGGAGATGACCCCCAGGACGTAGAGGCCACCGTCTAACTGGAGGTGCCTGGTAGAGCGACGGACCCCCAGGGGAGGCGTGTTTAACTTGGGGGTCTTCAGAGTACCCTGGTCCTGGAGAGTTACAGGGTCTGCAGGCTTTTGCTAATTTGACACTGAATCAAGAGGTGTGTTAGTGCAGGGTTGGAGCAAAAGCCTGCTGAGTCAAGTGTGTTAGTGCCCGGCGCTGGACTAAACGTTTGCACACGCTGTAGCTCTCCAGAACCAGGCTTGGAGAACACTGCTCTAACTGGACAAGGAGATGGGTTGCTAGGAGATGGGTTGCTAGGAGATAACAATGGGGAAATTAAGAAGCATGTGTGTATGTATTCCATTTGGTTTTAAACCTGATCTGGGGACAGTGTTTTCCCTACAAGTCTTAAAGAGTGAAATCCATGGTGGCACTTCTAGGCCTACACAATAGATGTCACCCATTTCCATTGCTGGCTTGTGGAAAACGTACATTGAAATAACTAAATATAGCTATATACACTGTCAGGAGCAAAGTTGTTGTCATGGGCTGTTTGGGAAAGGTTGTAATCTGATTAATTCTCTTGTTTTTCCATCCGTACACCCTCTGATGGGTACGTTTGCCTTGTCAGATCGGCTGTTTATATTCCCACTTATGTTGCTTGTTTTGTCAATTGTACTTTCGTTGATCTGTATCTGATGATTAAAAGATAAATGTTACGTTTAATCTACATGTTGTTTTTGTGTCCCAGATCTAGTATGTCTTTTCACCACTAGGTGGTAGTATATATATATATATGTGTCCTTTAGAAAGCTTAGTCAAGCAATGGTTGACAGCCCCCGTACTCGTGGGGCTACGGCCTCTTTTTAATGTTTCACTGGTAATATACTGCTTTGTAGGGGCATCTATTGAGTTTAGAGACCCAGGTATAATTAAATATTTGATTTAAAAAGCGAGGATAAACATCCCTCGAGGACCACAGTCTTTATTTTAGAGTTATGGAGACAAAGGCAGTTTAGACTGTTTTTGTTTCAGAGATGTCAGTCCCTCTGACCTGTATCTCATAACACTTCAAAAAATATATCATGTTTTTATAAGCATCTATCTTGAGAGGTTGTGGCAAAAACATCACAAGCCACAGCCTCTCTAAAACTGATTTAAGAACAGAAATCAAATATGTCAGTAGCCACCCGCTCGGCACACCCTGGTTCAATTGTTGTAATTTGTCGATGTATTGTGAAGTGGAATCAGGGCCTAAAACAAACTTTTTTTGTATACCAGGTACTGGCAGGTAGATCTACCAGTCACTATAATCTACCAGCCACTATAATCTACCAGACACTAATCTACCAGTCAAAATATGTTTCCACCATAATTAATCCAAAAAATAAATGAGCACGCTTAGCAATATTTCTAAAACATGAAATGTATTACTAGTAAGAAGTAATGTGCTATATTGCTCAATTTAATTTAATATTCTGTGATCTGAGTCTTCTAACCAAAATGTCCCAGATAAAATGTTTCGGCTGCTGCATTGAGCCAGCGGCATCACTGCTAAATGACTACAATATAAACGTGTTCAGTATTATTCCAGCAGCATACCACCCTGCATCCCACTGCTGGCTGGCCTCTGAAGGTAAGCAGGGTTGTTCCCTGGATGGGAGACCAGATGCTGCTGGAAGTGGTGTTGGATGGCCAACAGGAGGCACTATTTCTTTCCTCTGGTCTAAAAAAAATATCCCAAATGCCCCAGTGCAGTGATTTGGGGCATTGCCCTGTGTAGGGTGCTGTCTTTCGGATTAGACGTTAAACAGGTGTCCTGACTCTGTGGTCACTAAAGATCGCGTTGCACTTATTGTAAGAGTAGGGGTGTTAACCCCAGTGTCCTGGCTAAATTCCCAAATCTGGCCTTCATACAGTCACCTAATCATCCCCAGGTTACATACAATTGGCTCATTCATCTCCTCTCCCCTGTAACTATTGCCCAGGTTGTTGCTGTAAATGAGAATGTGTTCTCAGTCAACTTTACCTGGTTAAATAAAAAATGTTACCTTGGTAACAGGGCCACTTGGGTCGTCCAGTGAGTCTCACTAGTAGAGGTCTCTTTCTGCTAGCAGTGGAAGCAAACTCAAACATTGAAAAGCAACCTAGCTTGAGAACAAATCTATGTAAATAACCAAGAAACACAAGAACAAAGTCTCACTTTAGTAGACTTTCGAGTATATTAGACCAAGTTTAATGACTGTACGCAATGCTTCTAAAAAACTCATCTTTCAGCACTTCACTCACAGTGTTCACAGCAGCCCCCCAGACACAGAAATTCTCTTCAATCATCTTGAAATAACACATACTTAAACACTGGAAATCAACCAAAAGTCAAATGCTTTATTATCTAAATGTTTAAAGTGCATGGGCAACAGAGAGAAACACAATTGTGCAGTTTGAGACCATTTGGCAGAGAGGAGATGGGGGTTGTGAGCAGGTGGGTCTGGGCAGGGTTATGTGCATGTAGGTGTGCATCTGTATGTTGTAGTTTGTATGTGTATGTTTTATATTGTAAAATATTTTAACAATCGTACAAAAATATATAACAAAACAGAAATTCAAGTAACTTCTGATTAATTAAAAGAAAATCACATTTCGGAGTAAAACGCCGTGCTATCATGCTAAACAACCCAAATGCCAAATTCCTGATCACATTCCATCCACAAATGAATGAACAATGTGATCCACACATGCAGATGCTATTTCCTGTTCCCCAGGCAGCACACAGACACAGGGGCAGCTATGATAGAGGAGTTACCAGAACAACAATAAGGAACTGTCCTCCTCTCAGGGATCACAAAATAACAACTATTCCCCACAGTGCTGCACGGGCCACGTCCACATTTGGTGTCTGGGAAGGGTGAGAGAGGTCTGACTGTGAGAAGCCTGGGCTGGTGTCTGGGAGGGGTGAGAGAGGTCTGACTGTGAGAAGCCTGGGCTGGTGTCTGGGAGGGGTGAGAGAGGTCTGACTGTGAGAAGCCTGGGCTGGTGTCTGGGAGGGTCTGACTGTGAGAGCCTGGGCTGGTGTCTGGGAGGGTGAGGAGGTCTGACTGAGAACTGTGAGAAGCCTGGGCTGGTGTCTGGGAGGGGTGAGAGAGGTCTGACAGAGCCTGCTCTGGTGTCTGAGGAGAAGCCTGGGCTGGTGTCGGGAGGGTATCTCCCAACATGATATCTCAACCTCATTTCTAATATTTTTTTGTTGTAATGCTTTTTATTTTCAAATGAAACGACTGGTATCTCAGCTCCTATTGGGTTGACATAAAACAATAAGATAGATGTTCACACTAACATACCAAGATAGATGGATCAGTCCTTCAGCCATGCACCATCTGCAAATAACTCATGACATTACTGTATGGATTTGTACATTGTCGTTTTTTATTTCAATGTATTTGATATGTTATTCTGTGATGATAGTCTCTGACGGTTGTAGGAGGGCTGTGCAGTGCTAGCAATGTGAAAGTGATGTCAGCCCAGACGGGTGAAGTTATGATAACCTCTGGAGAGGTGCGCTGGCTGGGCCGGGCTACCCAGGGGCCAGGGGAGGGCCAGGAAGGAGTCACAGTGTAGGAAGTGTGCCTCCACGTTTATAAACAGGGTCTTCAGGGTCACCCTTTACATAGATACAGGACTACTGACAAAGAGAATTTGACTCTGGTTCGTTTTAAACATTAGTAACCTAAGAGTTTACTCATTTTGAGGCTTCAGCAATTTTTGAGAGAGCACCAAGAGAGCTTTTTGAAGGAGGGAAATTCCCCTGAGAAACCAAAGAGACCTCCATTAACTTTTCAATACCCTCTTCTTGACCACACCGACATCCAGCAGAGATGTACAGTGGCAACAGCTACTCACAGGCCAAGTTTGGTCTGGAGGCCAAGGACATCCACAAGGCAAAGGGAAAGAGCTGCGGCTATTACATGAGGGTGGTCTTCTTCTTCTCCTCTCTGATCCAGTCCCTCATCATCGTGAGCCTGGTGCTGTTCCTGGTCTACGGCCAGCCAGAGAAGTCTGCTGAAGAGAGGAGGGTAGAGGAGCTGGAGCAGAGTTTGAACAGGATCAGCGAGAACAACATTAACCTGAGGAAGGATAAAGCTGACCTGGGAGCTGCGCTGGGGGCCAGGAAGGCTGAGAAGACAGCCCTGGAGGGAGAGGTGGCCATGATAAAGAAAGCAGCGAATGCCTCCGGGGAGCAGATCAGAGCCCTCATACTGAAAGCGGTGAGGAGATGGGACTGTAACATTATGATGTAATATAAATAGATACTAGCTCATGTTTTGTTCATTTAGATTTTGTGAGCTGATGTACAGCACTAGAAGCATTTAGTGTGCAGGAATTATTTGGGCATTAGATCTGAGAAATAATTACTATACAGAGACAATTATACATTTATGAACAATTTTTTAAACTTTCTGCTGCAAATTATATCAGTTCTCTCTTGTGAAATTGATTTATGTTTTATCTCAGAGGTTAGATAAAAACAAATGTTTTTGCACTTACATGACTATAATGCAAGAATATCTGCACACTAACTTTTCTCCCAAAAAGTGACAGTTTATTTCAATTAGAGCATAGCTTTCATTTATGAAGAATAAACCTGACACTTTCTGTCCTCCACAGAGCCAGTGTGAAACAGACAAGAAGAAAATAGAGATGAGCCGTGCTACCCAAGTCCGGGGACCCACCACCCCTTTAATCTTTGCCACTCCTAACAGTACGTTATTACTTCCCCTTTGTCCCTCAGGCTTAGGCAGAGCGTTCTATTCTAATACTGGGATAGAGACCTGACACAGTGACACAGTGACACATTGACCCAAACATTTCAATCTAATAACAACAAGTCACAACAATTTCTGCTGCGATATCTTTTCTCCTCAGCTGAGGTAAAAACCCTCCAGTCTCTGAACTCCCAGCAGGCAGCAATGATCAAACTGATCGAAGCCAACTTCACCCAGACCAACCAGTACATCCGCATCGAGAGGGACAATGCCATCAAGGACCGTGACGCCCACAACCTTGAGACCATCTCTTTGCGGAGGGAGAACAACAACCTGAAGGAACACCTGAAACTCTACACCCAGAAGTGTAAAGAGGACTTTGCCAAGTCTCTGGAGGGGATCCAAATGGTGACCAGTAACTTCCTGGTGCGCATCGACAACCTGTTCCCCCACTCCATGACCTTTCACCTGACCTGTGAGAAGCAGACAGAGCAGATGGAGAACATCAGGGCCAGATGTTCCAACCTGTCTAAGGAGGTTGAGGACAAATTCCAGAGATACCTGGACAACGTGGGAAACAAGGTATGTAGAAGAACCAGACCTGGGTCAAATATTTATGTAACATACTTTGAAAGTATTGGTATGTTCAATTTAGCATGGAGTTTACAGGTTAGCCAGTGTCCTCAGTCTGTTTCTGCTTTACCCAACTGCCTACAGTATCAATCAATTAATCAATAAAAGTATATTTGCACATCACTTTCTACAAACAAACATCCAGCAACCTGGCTCTGTAGAGCATCTTAATTAATCCAACACCTAGCGACCTTTTCAAGAGGTTCGGACCTCTTAGTATAACAGTTAAGGTGTTGGCTTGACAGTCTCTGGGCCCCTGGTTCAAGTCCCGGTTGGGGATACCCCAAGAATTTACTACAATATGTTATCCTCTTCATCCAGGTGGCAAACATCCAGACCCAGTCCAGTCGCCTGGAGGTCCAGAACAGCCATCTGACCCTTGACCTCCAGCAGTGTGTCCAAAACCGCAGCGTGACGGCGGCGGAGAGCAGCAGGCTGCTGTTAGAGATCCGGGAGAACCACGACAGGCAGGTAGAGACTCTGCTGAAGGAACAGAACCGGCTGAGGGAGGAGAAGAGCCTGCAGGGAGAGAGACTGATTCTGAGGGAGGCTGAGGTCAAAACACTCAACGGGAATGTCGAGTCACTCACCACCGCTCTAACCAACTGTAACCCTAAGGTAAGAGAATAATAATTGCGCACACTATCAGAACTGTAAATTTACATTTACATTAGATAGCAAGCAGATCCAACCAAAGAAGCTTGTTATCAGTGGGGACCCTATGGTATTGAGTGAACTACATTACCAGCCCACTACAACCCTACGTTAGCAGTTGAGCAATGTAACCCAAGGAAACACTGCCTTCAATAATGGTTGTCCCAGTGCATAGCTGAGGAGAAAGACTCAGTCAGCATAATAATGGTGTCGGGGGGACACAGGAAGAGACAGACAGCCTAGATAAATGAAGGGATGGACAGACGATAACCACACGTCAGGAGGAGGAAGCACAGTTTGACCGATGGTTTGTCGGTAGCTACGGGCTACGGAGGTCTCATGCCGATTTAGAAATTCACTGTTTCAAGTGTGTGTGTGTCTGTGTGCATTTTCTATATATTTTTGGCTACGTCACAAGTATTATGAGGAGTCCATAAAGCTCTGGGGATCAGGAGGATCTGCTGTAAAACTCTATCCGTTTGTAATGTTTTGTCTGTAATGCAGCTCACCGGCCAAAAGCCTCTCGGACTGATGTCAGCCTTGAAGGGGGGGCCATCCATTGCAGCACCAGTGATCAGTAAACCCCACATGGTACATACACACCCCTGACTCTCATAGTCACTAGTGTTACACTCACTGTTGACTGCAGAAATAAAGGTTCAATAAATAACTCATTATCAAATAGATCAGTTTGAGCTGATCTCCTAATGCTAGACGTTAGTAATGATAAACCCAGTTTAGATATTCAAATGGAATCAATCAGACACCACATCGTAATCATGTTACTGTTTGTTCCTTCAGGCGAGGTGAGGAGAGACGGGTGTGAGGAAGATGCCCCACTCACACAGCTCTACCTAGGCCATGACCGAGTGAGAAAATGAAGGCACTTACTGTTATGGTCCCTGGAGAATTGGGTGTGATGCCTTTCAGTGATCAATGTGTGCTCTTAGACCTTAAAATGTCCATGCGTAAATACTACAGACACTATAGGTTGTATCTACTGTCCTACATCATGTAAACTGAACAAAAATAGAATTGCAACATGTGAAGGTGTTGTTGCCATGTTTCACGAGCTGAAATAAAAGATCTCAGAAATGTTCCATACGCACAAAAAAACGTATTTCTCTCAAATTGAGCACAAATTTGTTTACATCCCTGTTAGTGAGCATTTCCCATTTGCCAAGATAATCCATCCACCTGACAGGTGTGGCATATCAAGAAGCTGATTAAACAACACGAGTATTACACAGGTGCACCTTGTGCTGTGGACAATAAAAGGCCACTCTAAAATGTGCAGTTTTGTCACACAGCACAATCCCAAGTTTTGAAGGAGCGTGCAATTTGCATGCTGACTGCAGGAATGTCGACTGGAGCTGTTGCCAGATAATTGAATGGTAATTTGTCTACCATAAGCCACCTCCAACGTCATTTGATTGAATTTGGCAGTACATCCAACCGGCCTCACAACCGCAGACCACGTGTAACCACGCCAGCCCAGGACATTCACATCCGACCGTCTGAGGGGGGGTGCTGAGGAGTATTTCTGTCTGTAAAAATCCCTTTTGTGGGGAAAAACTCATTCTGATTGGCTAGGCCTGGCTCCCCAGTGAGTGGACCTGTCTCCCAAATGGGTGGGCCTATGCCCTCCCAGGTCCACCTATGGCTGTGCCCTTGCCCAGTCGTGAAATCCATAGATTAGGGCCTAATGAATATTCCTTCTATGAAGTGTAACTCAGTAATATCGTAGAGATTGTTGCATGTTGCGGTTATATTTTTGTTCAGTCTAAAAACTGTATCTACAAATGTACACTGAGTGGACAAAACATTATGAACACCTGCTCTTTCCATGACATAGAAAGCTATGATTCCTTATTGATGTCACTTGTTAAATCCACTTCAATCACTGTAGATGAAGGGGAGGAGACATGTTACCTTCAACTCAATATCAGGACGGTCTCCTTAATGTTTTGTACACTCAGTGTATACAGTACATATCGCTTTTAAATGTAATTCATTTAATAATTAATTTAATAGGGTTGTTTTTATCCTTGTAATTCCACTTGTATTTGATTGCTGAGTTTAGGCTGGGAATTCACTGTCTACTGGAATTCACTGTGTACTGGAATTCACTGTGTACTGGAATTCACTGTCTACTGGAATTCACTGTGTACTGGAATTCACTGTGTACTGGAATTCACTGTCTACTGGAATTCACTGTCTACTGGAATTCACTGTCTACTGGAATTTACTGTCTACTGGAACTCACTGTGTACTGGAATTCACTGTCTACTGGAATTCACTGTGTACTGGAATTCACTGTGTACTGGAATTCACTGTGTACTGGGATTCACTGTGTACTGGAATTCACTGTGTACTGGGATTCACTGTGTACTGGAATTCACTGTGTACTGGGATTCACTGTGTACTGGAATTCACTGTGTACTGGGAAAAGCGTGTGTGTCCTCCTTTAACTTTATACTCAGGTTAAAGAAAAATGTGTACAAATAAAGTTCATGTGATTATCTGTAAATAATTCTTCCTAAGACGCAATTCAATGTTTCTTAAATGTTTCTGATAGTGTGTTGGTTTTTAGATATTAACATCTTCCTTTGCTAATCTTTTTTTCTAATTTATGATAGAAAATACATCTACTAAAGTCTGTTGGATTTGAGGAAATAAAAGCTTGAATTCTTCCTCTTTGAATGTGAGTGATCTTTGTTATACAAGCATAAACCTCACCAGCAGTTTAGGAACTGCAGCAGTTTCCACTAACGTTGGGTCCTTTGTGAAAGACATATTATTATTTATTTTGTGGTTGCAAATTTCAAAGAATAGTGGAAGAATTGGAGAGAAAATAATGTCTATAGCTTCCTTATGCAATATGAAGTCTGTAAATAGCTCCACATGGGAAAACTGTTCACACAGCTAGTATAAATAACAGAGGTGAAATCCCAAGATGGCTATGTCTATACACACATCCATAAATCCATACATAATGTATCTACATCCTGGTCTGGGGTGTCTATATATCCATACATAATGTATCTACATCCTGGTCTGGGGTGTCTATATATCCATACATAATGTATCTGCATCCTGGTCTGGGGTGTCTATATATCCATACATAATGTATCTACATCCTGGTCTGGGGTGTCTATATATCCATACATAATGTATCTGCATCCTGGTCTGGGGTGTCTATATATCCATACATAATGTATCTACATCCTGGTCTGGGGTGTCTATATATCCATACATAATGTATCTGCATCCTGGTCTGGGGTGTCTATATATCCATACATAATGTATCTACATCCTGGTCTGGGGTGTCTATATATCCATACATAATGTATCTGCATCCTGGTCTGGGGTGTCTATATATCCATACATAATGTATCTGCATCCTGGTCTGGGGTGTCTATATATCCATACATAATGTATCTACATCCTGGTCTGGGGTGTCTATATATCCATACATAATGTATCTGCATCCTGGTCTGGGGTGTCTATATATCCATACATAATGTACCTGTCGTCACAGTGTATCTAACCTGTTGTCCCAATCTACCAAATGCAAAACAGAAAATATGGTTTTGACTCAGCGTAAAATATGGTTTTGACTCAGCGTAAAATATGGTTTTGACTCAGCGTAAAATATGGTTTTGACTCAGCGTAAAATATGGTTTTGACTCAGCGTAAAATATGGTTTTGACTCAGCGTACGCAAATGGGTCTGTACCCCAATGACAATTAGATTCAATTTGTGATTGATTAGGAAACATCTGAGGATTTCAGAAATGTATCGGGCTAATATGTTGGATAGATGTCTGAAGAGGTTGCAGAAGATGGAAATTAAAAAAGTGCCCCACTTATTCTGAATGCACTCAACAGTATTAATAATAGTATTAATAACAGTACAACAAAATTGTATATAGTACTACAAGATCCCGGTCCCTGCCTAACCTAAGTACAGGGGGTTCCTAATGTAAACTGGATCTCTTTCCTCCAATGGAAAAGCCAATAAGGCTGTCCTACTTTAGCTACACTATGCTGCCCTACTTTAGCTACACTGTGCTGCCCTACTTTAGCTACACTGTGCTGTCCTACTTTAGCTACACTGTGCTGCCCTACTTTAGCTACACTGTGCTGTCCTACTTCAGCTACACTGTGCTGTTCTACTTTAGCTACACTGTGCTGCCCTACTTTAGCTACACTGTGCTGCCCTACTTTAGCTACACTGTGCTGTCCTACTTCAGCTACACTGTGCTGTCCTACTTTAGCTACTCCATGTTGTTCTACTTTAGCTACACTGTACTGTCCTACTTTAGCTACACTATGCTGCCCTACTTTAGCTACTCCATGTTGTTCTACTTTAGCTACTCTGTGCTGTCCTACTTCAGCTACACTATGCTGCCCTACTTTAGCTACACTGTGCTGTCCTACTTCAGCTACACTATGCTGCCCTACTTTAGCTACTCCATGTTGTTCTACTTTAGCTACTCTGTGCTGTCCTACTTCAGCTACACTATGCTGCCCTACTTTAGCTACAATGTGCTGTCCTACTTCAGCTACACTATGCTGCCCTACTTTAGCTACACTGTGCTGTCCTACTTCAGCTACACTATGCTGCCCTACTTTAGCTACACTGTGCTGTCCTACTTCAGCTACACTGTGCTGCCCTACTTTAGCTACTCCATGTTGTTCTACTTTAGCTACTCCATGTTGTTCTACTTTAGCTACACTGTGCTGTCCTACTTTAGCTACTCCATGTTGTTCTACTTTAGCTACACTGTGCTGTTCTACTTTAGCTACACTGTGCTGTCCTACTTCAGCTACACTGTGCTGTTCTACTTTAGCTACTCCATGTTGGTCTACTTTAGCTACTCCATGTTGTTCTACTTTAGCTACTCCATGTTGTCCTACTTTAGCTACACTGTGCTGTCCTACTTCAGCTACACTATGCTGCCCTACTTTAGCTACACTGTGCTGTCCTACTTTAGCTACTCCATGTTGTTCTACTTTAGCTACTCCATGTTGTTCTACTTTAGCTACTCCATGTTGTTCTACTTTAGCTACTCCATGTTGTCCTACTTTAGCTACACTGTGCTGTCCTACTTCAGCTACACTATGCTGCCCTACTTTAGCTACACTGTGCTGTCCTACTTTAGCTACTCCATGCTGTCCTACTTTAGCTACTCCATGTTGTTCTACTTTAGCTACTCCATGTTGTTCTACTTTAGCTACTCCATGTTGTTCTACTTTAGCTACACTGTGATGTTCTACTTTAGCTACTCCATGTTGTCCTACTTTAGCTAATCCATGTTGTCCTACTTTAGCTACACTGTGCTGTCCTACTTCAGCTACACTATGCTGCCCTACTTTAGCTACACTGTACTGTCCTACTTCAGCTACACTGTGCTGTTCTACTTTAGCTACACTGTACTGTCCTACTTCAGCTACACTGTGCTGTTCTACTTTAGCTACTCCATGTTGTTCTACTTTAGCTACTCCATGTTGTTCTACTTTAGCTACTCCATGTTGTTCTACTTTAGCTACTCCATGTTGTTCTACTTTAGCTACTCCATGTTGTTCTACTTTAGCTACACTGTGATGTTCTACTTTAGCTACTCCATGTTGTTCTACTTTAGCTACTCCATGTTGTTCTACTTTAGCTACTCCATGTTGTTCTACTTTAGCTACACTGTGATGTTCTACTTTAGCTACTCCATGTTGTTCTACTTTAGCTACTCCATGTTGTTCTACTTTAGCTACTCCATGTTGTTCTACTTTAGCTACACTGTGCTGTCCTACTTTAGCTAATCCATGTTGTCCTACTTTAGCTACACTGAGCTGTCCTACTTCAGATACACTGTGCTGTCCTACTTTAGCTACACTGTGCTGTCCTACGTTAGCTACACTGTGCTGTCCTACTTTAGCTACACTGTGCTGTCCTACTTTAGCTACACTGTGCTGTCCTACTTTAGCTACATTGTGCTGTCCTACTTTAGCTACACTGTGCTGTCCTACTTCAGCTACACTGTGCTGTCCTACTTTAGCTACACTGTGCTGTCCTACTTCAGCTACACTGTGCTGTCCTACTTCAGCTACACTGTGCTGTCCTACTTCAGCTACACTGTGCTGTCCTACTTTAGCTACACTGTGCTGTCCTACTTTAGCTACACTGTGCTGTCCTACTTTAGTTAGCTAGGGTTGGTATGGCGGGACAATAACAAAAAATACAAAATTAAAATACGATATTGGCAACTTTTGTATGTATTTTCATGCACCAGTACATAGTATGTACATATACACCAGTACATAGTATGTACATATACACCAGTACATAGTATGTACATATACACCAGTACATAGTATGTACATATACACCAGTACATATTATGTACATATACACCAGTACATAGTATGTGCATATACACCAGTACATAGTATGCCACTCTATACCCTAATAACATACAGCCACTCTATTCCCTAATAACATACAGCCACTCTATTCCCTAATAACATACAGCCACTCTATTCCCTAATAACATACAGCCACTCTATACCCTACAGCCACTCTATTCCCTAATAACATACAGCCACTCTATTCCCTAATAACATACAGCCACTCTATTCCCTAATAACATACAGCCACTCTATAACCTACAGCCACTCTATACCCTAATAACATACAGCCACTCTATACCCTACAGCCACTCTATTCCCTAATAACATACAGCCACTCTATTCCCTAATAACATACAGCCACTCTATACCCTACAGCCACTCTATTCCCTAATAACATACAGCCACTCTATTCCCTAATAACATACAGCCACTCTATACCCTACAGCCACTCTATTCCCTAATAACATACAGCCACTCTATTCCCTAATAACATACAGCCACTCTATACCCTACAGCCACTCTATTCCCTAATAACATACAGCCACTCTATTCCCTAACATAACATACCCTAGCCACTCTATTCCCTAATAACATACAGCCACTCCCTAATAACATACAGCCACTCTATACCCTCAGCCACTCTATTCCCTAACATACAGCCACTCTATACCCTAATACAGCCACTAACATACAGCCACTCTATTCCCTAATAACATACAGCCACTCTATACCCTACAGCCACTCTATTCCCTAATAACATACAGCCACCCTAATAACTATTCCCTAATAACATACAGCCACTCTATACCCTACAGCCACTCTATTCCCTAATAACATACAGCCACTCTATTCCCTAATAACATACAGCCACTCTATTCCCTAATAACATACAGCCACTCTATTCCCTAATAACATACAGCCACTCTATTCCCTAATATTCCCTAATAACATACAGCCACTCTATTCCCTAATAACATACAGCCACTCTATTCCCTAATAACATACAGCCACTCTATACCCTACAGCCACTCTATTCCCTAATAACATACAGCCACTCTATTCCCTAATAACATACAGCCACTCTATACCCTACAGCCACTCTATTCCCTCATACAGCCACTAATAATAACATACAGCCACTCTATTCCCCTAATAACATACAGCCACTCTATACCCTACAGCCACTCTATTCCCTAATAACATAAGCCACTCTATACCCTAGCCACTCTATTCCCTAATAACATACAGCCACTCTATTCCCTAATAACATACAGCCACTCTATTCCCTAATAACATACAGCCACTCTATACCCTAATAACATACAGCCACTCTATTCCCTAATAACATACAGCCACTCTATTCCCTAATAACATACAGCCACTCTATACCCTACAGCCACTCTATTCCCTAATAACATACAGCCACTCTATTCCCTAATAACATACAGCCACTCTATACCCTACAGCCACTCTATTCCCTAATAACATACAGCCACTCTATTCCCTAATAACATACATTCCCTAATAACATACAGCCACTCTATTCCCTAATAACATACAGCCACTCTATTCCCTACAGCCACTCTATACCCTAATAACATACAGCCACTCTATTCCCTAATAACATACAGCCACTCTATACCCTACAGCCACTCTATTCCCTAATAACATACAGCCACTCTATTCCCTAATAACATACAGCCACTCTATACCCTACAGCCACTCTATACCCTACAGCCACTCTATACCCTAATAACATACAGCCACTCTATTCCCTAATAACATACAGCCACTCTATTCCCTAATAACATACAGCCACTCTATTCAGCCACTCTATTCCCTAATAACATACAGCCACTCTATTCCCTAATAACATATTCCCTAATATACATACAGCCACTCTATACCCTAATAACATACAGCCACTCTATTCCCTAATAACATACAGCCACTCTATTCCCTAATAACATACAGCCACTCTATTCCCTAATAACATACAGCCACTCTATTCCCTAATAACATACAGCCACTCTATACCCTACAGCCACTCTATACCCTAATAACATACAGCCACTCTATACCCTACAGCCACTCTATTCCCTAATAACATACAGCCACTCTATTCCCTAATAACATACAGCCACTCTATACCCTACAGCCACTCTATTCCCTAATAACATACAGCCACTCTATACCCTAATAACATACAGCCACTCTATACCCTACAGCCACTCTATTCCCTAATAACATACAGCCACTCTATTCCCTAATAACATACAGCCACTCTATACCCTACAGCCACTCTATTCCCTAATAACATACAGCCACTCTATACCCTAATAACATACAGCCACTCTATACCCTACAGCCACTCTATACCCTAATAACATACAGCCACTCTATTCCCTAATAACATACAGCCACTCTATACCCTACAGCCACTCTATTCCCTAATAACATACAGCCACTCTATTCCCTAATAACATACAGCCACTCTATTCCCTAATAACATACAGCCACTCTATTCCCTAATAACATACAGCCACTCTATACCCTAATAACATACAGCCACTCTATACCCTAATAACATACAGCCACTCTATACCCTACAGCCACTCTATTCCCTAATAACATACAGCCACTCTATTCCCTAATAACATACAGCCACTCTATACCCTAATAACATACAGCCACTCTATACCCTACAGCCACTCTTGGAGAAGAATAATAGTTCAATTAAAAAGTGATTGTTTATAAGATACATCTTGCTGAGACTGCATCTGTTCATCATGCATGACAGAACTACAGGTGAAGGAGCCTCTACTGTTCTCAGGAAATCCTTTGTTTAAGGACTGTTTTTTTCCCCCGTGCGGTCCGTCAAACACACACAGACAGTCTGTCTTACCCTGGGTCAAACAGGGGGAGTGCGCACACAGAGCACATCTGTGAACCCGAATGCCCCCAATTACACTCCATAGTCACCCTGTTCCTCACAACACACGAACATGCACACAGACGCACAAACACCTCCGTCAGAGGAAACACAATTACCACACAGGTTAAACTACACTCATCACTCAACCATGACACGTCCATTGGTGTCTGGTCTTGTGATAAAGGTTATGTTGAAAACGGCCACATAATAGAGAAAGAAGAATATGAAATTCTGTTCTTATTTTCTTTTGATCACTTTGTTGTCAAAGCACACGTTTATCCTGGTAAACACTAAGCCCAATTCCAGGCGTTCTTCACCTAGGTAAAATCATTTTTATGTTGGATATTCGGTTCTCTCATCAATAGCTATTGAACCAAGCATGCCATGGCAATGAAGATGGTATATTCTGAATCAGGGGTGGATGGACAAAAATCCATGTGTTTATTTTTTAGCTATACATTTTGTTTTAGCTTTCAATCTTCAATAGTTGTTACACAAAAGCCCCTGTCCCCAGAATAACATTAAAATGTAAACAAAAAAGGTGTGGATTGTTGTCCATCCTCCCCGGATTCAGAATATACCATCTTCATAGTCATAGAAGGAATCAGAAAACGTATATTTTGGGGAGAGATTCAGAATATACCATCTTCATAGTCATAGAAGGAATTGTGTAAGACCTATTGAAGATTTAAATATGAAAACGTACTATTACATTTTGGGGGAGGGATTTTTCTTTTTCCACCCGATTTAGAAGATACCATCTTCATAGTCATGGCATGCTTGGTTCAATGCTACTGATGAGAATATCCACCGAGTATCCAATGTAAAACTCATTTTACCTTGGGTGTGTTCTTCCAGTTCTAACCGACTTATTAAAAATAGATTACAATACTAAATGGTCATTTCTTTCGTATCAAACACTTATCGGGAACATTGTTTCTCAGAGGTTCAGAGAATTCCAGGTACCAACAGTCCAGTTTCCAAGGAAAAACAAAGGAAACGTTTTCCAGGATTTCCAAGGTTAATGATAATAACATATCAACAGGCCCATTATCAAGATGTCGGCTCATTGCCACCCATAGATGTAGACTTCCTTAATTCCAATAACTTGTATTTTGTTTTGTTACTTACTGTGTTCTCCATTGTGCTCTATTGATTCAGCAGTGTTATACAGCTGGGTCAAACACATCCCCTAACTGCTGGAGAAGACATCAAGACCTGAGTAGATGCCAAACAGAAAGGCATTTCAATACAGAGGTCTGCGCGCCACCGATTTATTCATCACACTCCCGCAGCTTTTCATATCGCACCAGGAATAACTGGACCTGACCTCAACCCGTAGTCCCGCAACGTTCATTTAGGCGTCTGTGAGGACGCAACGCACTTGTCAGCCATGGTCCAGCAATTTTGAGCCCTATAGGCAATATCAAAAATCCACCAAAATAACCTAAGAAATAGTTTAAATTACCAGAAATTCTCACAAATCAGCCAAGAGAGTAGATGTAGTTTACTGAGTTGGAGACGCTTGCACTTTCTCTTGAGCAACGTTTTATAGCCTACCTTCCAGGAGTGGGACGATTTTCAGACAGAGACAAATATGGGTGATCGATAATTGTTTTTAGGCAATGTAGTAAACTATAGCCTAATCATATTTAGGAAGTACATTTCCTTGGAAAGATATCTGCCACATTCTTCTCCTACCCCAGCAATGGCAGTCTACTCTATTGCATTGGGACCACACATACACTGTGTACAAAACATTAAGGACACCTTCCTAATATTGAGTTGCATCCCAACGTTGTCTGGTTTGACCGTCCGCTCCTAACCGCAGCATGGACAATACAGACTGCGCCACAATGATCTCTGTCGGGACCCGCAGCCCTCTACTTCAACACCCACAGTAAACAATGTGACAGAGAGACGGTGTGACAGAGAGACTGTGTGACAGAGAGACTGTGTGACAGAGAGACTGTGTGACAGAGAGACTGTGTGACAGAGAGACTGTGTGACAGAGAGACGGTGTGACAGAGAGACTGTGTGACAGAGAGACTGTGTGAGAGAGAGACGGTGTGACAGAGAGACTGTGTGACAGAGAGACTGTGTGACAGAGAGACTGTGTGACAGAGAGACTGTGTGACAGAGAGACTGTGTGAGAGAGAGACTGTGTGACAGAGAGACTGTGTGAGAGAGAGACTGTGTGACAGAGAGACTGTGTGACAGAGAGACTGTGTGACAGAGAGACTGTGTGACAGAGAGACTGTGTGACAGAGAGACTGTGTGACAGAGAGACGGTGTGACAGAGAGACTGTGTGACAGAGAGACTGTGTGACAGAGAGACGGTGTGACAGAGAGACGGTGTGAGAGAGACTGTGTGACAGAGAGACTGTGTGAGAGAGAGACTGTGTGAGAGAGAGACGGTGTGACAGAGAGACTGTGTGACAGAGAGACTGTGTGACAGAGAGACTGTGTGAGAGAGAGACGGTGTGACAGAGAGACTGTGTGAGAGAGAGACTGTGTGACAGAGAGACTGTGTGACAGAGAGACTGTGTGACAGAGAGACTGTGTGACAGAGAGACTGTGTGACAGAGAGACTGTGTGACAGAGAGACTGTGTGACAGAGAGACTGTGTGACAGAGAGACGGTGTGAGAGAGACTGTGTGACAGAGAGACTGTGTGAGAGAGAGACTGTGTGAGAGAGAGACGGTGTGACAGAGAGACGGTGTGAGAGAGAGACGGTGTGACAGAGAGACTGTGTGACAGAGAGACTGTGTGACAGAGAGACGGTGTGACAGAGAGACTGTGTGACAGAGAGACTGTGTGACAGAGAGACTGTGTGACAGAGAGACTGTGTGACAGAGAGACTGTGTGAGAGAGAGACGGTGTGACAGAGAGACTGTGTGACAGAGAGACTGTGTGACAGAGAGACGGTGTGACAGAGAGACTGTGTGACAGAGAGACTGTGTGACAGAGACTGTGTGACAGAGAGACTGTGTGACAGAGAGACTGTGTGACAGAGAGACTGTGTGACAGAGAGACGGTGTGACAGAGAGACTGTGTGACAGAGAGACTGTGTGACAGAGAGACGGTGTGACAGACTGTGTGACAGACTGATGTGACAGAGAGAGACTGTGTGAGAGAGACTGTGTGACAGAGCCTCTGTTGACAGAGAACAGAGATGTGCCTACAAAGTCTCTTGTGACAGAACAGAGTGTGACATCAAACTGTCTCTTTCCCACAGAGAGATGATGTGTGAGAAACTGTCTGACAGAACAGAGACTGTGTGACAGAACTGACTGTTTCCCACAGAACAGAGATGATCGTGTGAAACTGTCTCTGTGTGACAGAGAACAGAGATGACTGTGTGACAGAACTGTCTCTGACAGAGAACTGTGTGACAGAGAACTGTCTGACAGAACAGACGGTGTGACAGAAACTGTGACAAAACAGAGATGTGTGACAGAAACTGTCTGACAGAGATGATCGTGTGAAGAGACTGTCTCTTTCCCACAAAACAGAGATGATCGACTGTGTCTCTTTCCCACAGAACTGTGTGAGAGATGATCGGTGTGACAGAAACTGTCTCTTTCCCACAGAACAGAGATGATCTGTGTGACAGAACTGTGTCTTTCAGAACAGAGATGTGACAAACTGTCTGTGTGACAGAGAGACTGTGTGACAGAGAGATGTTCGGTGTGACAGAAACTGTGTGACAGAGAGACTGTGTGAACAGAGATGTGACAGAAACTGTGTGACAGAGAGACTGTGTGACAGAACAGAGATGATGACAAACTGTCTGTTTGACAGAGAGACTGTGTGACAGAGACTGACTGTGTGAACAGAGATGACGGTGTGACAGAAACTGTCTGACAGAGAGACTGTGTGAGAGAGAGATCGGTGTGACAGAACTGTGTGACAGAGAACTGTGTGACAGAGAGAACAGAGATGACTGTGTGACAGAAACTGTGTGACAGAGAGACTGTTGAGAGAGAACTGTGTGACAGAGATGACTGTGTGACAGAACTGTCTGACAGAGAGACTGTGTGACAGAAACTGACGGTGTGACAGAGAGACTGTGTGACAGAAACTGTCTGACAGAGAGACTGTGTGAAGAGAGATGTGTGACCAAACTGTGTGACAAAACAGAGATGTGACAGAGAGACGGTGTTTCCCAGAGAACAGACGGTGTGAGAAACTGTCGGTGTGACAGAGAGACTGTGTGACAGAGAGTCTGTGTGACAGAGAACAGGTGACAGAGAGAAACTGTCTGACAGAGAGACTGTGTGACAGAAACTGTCTGACAGAACAGTGTGACAGAGACTGTCTGTGTGAGAACAGAGATGGTGTGACAGAACTGTCTGTTTGACAGAGAACAGAGATGTGCGTGTACGGCAAACTGCCTTTGACCAGACCTGGGTGAGAAGGAATAAACTGTCTCAGAGAGACGATCGCCCAAACTGTCTCTTTCCCATAGAACAGAGATGATCGCCTACCAAACTGTCTCTTTCCCACAGAACAGAGATGATCGGCTACCAAACTGTCTCTTTCCCACAGAACAGAGATGATTGCCTATCAAACTGTCTCTTTCCCACAGAACAGAGATGATCGCCTACCAAACTGTCTCTTTCCCACAGAACAGAGATGATCGCCTACCAAACTGTCTCTTTCCCACAGAACAGAGATGATCGCCTACCAAACTGTCTCTTTCCCATAGAACAGAGATGATCGCCTACCAAACTGTCTCTTTCCCACAGAACAGAGATGATCGCCTACCAAACTGTCTCTTTCCCACAGAACAGAGATGATCGCCTACCAAACTGTCTCTTTCCCATAGAACAGAGATGATCGCCTACCAAACAGTCTCTTTCCCATAGAACAGAGATGTTCGCCTACCAAACTGTCTCTTTCCCACAGAACAGAGATGATCGGCTACCAAACTGTCTCTTTCCCACAGAACAGAGATGATCGCCTATCAAACTGTCTCTTTCCCACAGAACAGAGATGATCGCCTACCAAACTGTCTCTTTCCCACATAACAGAGATGATCGCCTACCAAACTGTCTCTTTCCCACAAAACAGAGATGATCGCCTACCAAACTCTCTTTTTCCCACAGAACAGAGATGATCGCCTACCAAACTGTCTCTTTCCCACAGAACAGAGATGATCGCCTACCAAACTGTCTCTTTCCCATAGAACAGAGATGATCGCCTACCAAACTGTCTCTTTCCCATAGAACAGAGATGATCGCCTACCAAACTGTCTCTTTCCCACAGAACAGAGATGATTGCCTACCAAACTGTCTCTTTCCCATAGAACAGAGATGATCGCCTACCAAACTGTCTCTTTCCCATAGAACAGAGATGATCGCCTACCAAACTGTCTCTTTCCCACAGAACAGAGATGATCGCCTACCAAACTGTCTCTTTCCCACATAACAGAGATGATCGCCTACCAAACTGTCTCTTTCCCACAGAATAGAGATGATCGCCTACCAAACTGTCTCTTTCCCACAGAACAGAGATGAACGCCTACCAAACCGTCTCTTTCCCACAGAACAGAGATGATCGCCTACCAAACCGTCTTTTTCCCACAGAACAGAGATGATCGCCTACCAAACCTTCTTTTTCCACAGAACAGAAATGATCGCCTACCAAACCTTCTTTTTCCCACAGAACACATAGATGATCGCCTACCAAACCTTCTTTTTCCCACAGAACAGAAATGATCGCCTGCCAAACCTTCTTTTTCCCACAGAACACAGAGATGATCGCCTACCAAACCTTCTTTTTCCCACAGAACACAGAGATGATCGCCTACCAAACCTTCTTTTTCCCACAGAACACAGAGATGATCGCCTACCAAACCATTTATTTCCCACTTAACACAGAGATGATCGCCTACCAAACCGTTTATTTCCCACAGAACGATGATGACTCAAACAGTGACTCAGTAGACAGTCACAGATGATATGCTAAGATGTTTACACTTCTTCAGTCTGGCTAGAGTTGAGATCCACCAGTTCAAATGATCAGGACAAACAATGAAATACACTAGTTACATTTTGGTATATTGCTAGAATAACTACACTTAAAGTCTGTGTTAGTGTTCCACCCTGTCACGTGATCTAGTGTGAGAGTCATGTGATCTAGTGTGAGAGTCACGTGATCTAGTGTGAGAGTCATGTGATCTAGTGTGAGAGTCATGTGATCTAGTGTGCGAGTCATGTGATCTAGTGTCCTTTCTGCATGAGATGTATCCACGTTCAACCATTTATTTCCCTATACAGAAGTCTCTGAATATGATGTCCAGGATCTCCTCGGCTCCGACCCGTCCTGTAATGCGTCCCAGGTGGGTGAGGGCGAGGCGGACCCCCTCTGCGGCCAGGGCCAGGTCTTGGTCTCTGTACTGGTGGTACTGGTTCAGGGCCTGGACACTCTGCTGGAGGTGGGCTCTGTGACGGGCCTGGGTCAGACTGGGAGCTCCGCTCAGAGGGTCACCACACCTGGATGAAGCAGATGTGTTATAACTGATGTACTGTATGTAGGTGAGCCGGCCGGCGCTGCCAAATGTTTCAAAATAATGGGGTGTTTGATCTTCAGTCTGGGAGATGCTATCAGCGTTACTTTCTTCAAAGACTCAGGATGTATCAAATCTAATCAGAGTTTATTCCTCATTTCCACAGGATACGGCGGGCTGTAAACGACACAATGAAACTCCTACCGTAGGGTAAGCACAGGGTGTTATGACTCATGTTATGACAAGTCATGCATGATATTATCAAAAGCTTAGGGACCAATCCTAACTTACTTGCGATATCAAAGTGTTACCTAAGTTTGATTTCGAATTAATTGCACAATGAATCTATCAATCAGAGTTAGGATTCCGCCCATGGTGAATACCTGATATACAGGAAAAACATTTTTTTTTAAACCTACGTAGAAGCATACAGTAACATGAACACAGAACTGTACTCTATACTTACAGAGTCTTGACCCTGCTCTGCAGCACAGTGAGGAAATCCTCCAGTCCTGTACTGGTAGAGCAGGACAGAAAACATGCAGGAGGGAGACCCGGTCTCTCTCTCAGCTCTCCCTCTGTTCTTTCCCTCTGCCCCTCAGGTACCAGATCACTCTTGTTGAGCACCAGCAGGACCCTGTCTGAGGCAGCCTTCATGCCGGCCTCAGGGCTGGGCAGCACAGTGCTGAGGTGCTCCTGGAGGAAGGCTGCTACTACCTGAGGGTCTGGGGGTAGCTGGGTGGAGTCCACCACTACTAGGGTCAGATCAGCCTGCTCCACCCTGAAGGGAAAATACGCAATCAAATAAAATGTTATTTGTCACATGCTTCGTAAACAACAACAAGACTAACATGCTGACTAGACCGGGCGCTCGAAGGCGTGCATCCACGTGCACATGTTGATTTTGTCCACACACACCAGACGCGATCAGGACACACAGGTTGACATATCAAAACGAACTCTGAACCAACTATATTAACTTGGGGACAGAACAAAAATCATTAAACATTCATGGCAATTTAGCTGGCTAGCTTACTGTTGCTAGCTAATTTGACCTGGGATATAAACATTGGGTTGTTATTTTACCTGAAATGCACAAGGTCCTCTACTCTGACAATTAATCCTCCTTCATTTGGGGCGGCAGCATAGCCTAGTGGTTAGAGCGTTGGACTAGTAACCGAAAGGTTGCAAGTTCACATCCCCGAGCTGACAAGGTACAAATCTAATATATAAAAATATAACACAAATAATAAATAATGGTATGAGTAACAATAATTTGACTATATACCAGTACTGAGTCAATTACACAAGGTAATTGAGGTAGATATATACACTACATGAACAAAAGTATGTGGACACCTGCTCATCAAACATCTCATTCCAAAATCAGTAACAGCCTCCACTCTTCTGGGAAGGCTTTCCACTAGATATTAGAACATTACTGCTATAACAGCCTCCACTCTTCTGGGAAGGCTTTCCACTAGATATTATAACAGCCTCCACTCTTCTGGGAAGGCTTTCCACTAGATGTAGGGACTTGCTTCCATTTAGATGTTGAAGCTTCCAGTCTGGGGTAGGGAAACAGTCCTGTATCTTAGCATCCGCTTCAGCGGACCACATCTGAATTGAACGTGTCACTGGTACTTCCTGTTTGAGTTTTTGCTTGTAAGCAGGAATCAGGATAGAGTTATGGTCAGATTGGAGGGTGAGGGAAAGCCTTGTATGCATTTCTGTGTATGGAGTAAAGGTGATATAGAGTTTTTTGGCCTCTAGTTGCACAGGTAACATGCTGGTAAAAATGAAGTGAAAGGAATTTCAGTTTCCCTGCATTAAAATCACCGGCCACAAGAAGTGTGTTTGCTTTTGGCCCTATACAGCTTGTAGAGCATCGGATTGTGGTGGTAAATAGACAACTAAGAAAAATTGTAAATAGAATACCTTATGATAAGCTGCAGGCCATACTAACTCAGGCGAGCAAAAACATGAGACTTCCTTAACATTAGAGATCACGCACCAGCTGTTGTTTTAAGAGACACCCCTCCCCTTCTCAGCTTACCAGAGGCTGCTGACCGGTCTTGACAATGGAAAAGCCAACAAGATGTATATTATCCATGTCCTTGTTCAGCCACGACTCCATGAAACATATTACAGATCTGTAGGTCCCGTTGATAGGATAATATCAAACAGAGCTTGTCCAGTTTATTCTCTAGTGACCGTACGTTCGGCAACAGGCGGTTTATTTGCACGCCGACGTAGTCTCGTCATGATGCCGGCTCCTCTGCCTCTTTTGAGCCATCACTTCCTCTTTTGAGTCCCCGGGATTAGGGTCTGGTCCAGAGTCAACAGAACGCCCAGAGTCAACAGAACGTCCAGAGTCAACAGAACGTCCAGAGTCAGCAGAACGTCCAGAGTTAAGCAGAACGTCCAGAGTTAACAGAACGTCCAGAGTTAACAGAACGTCCAGAGTTAACAGAACATCCAGAGTTAGCAGAACGTCCAGAATAGACAGAACGTCCAGAGTTAACAGAACGTCCAGAGTTAGCAGAACGTCCAGAGGTAGCAGAACGTCCAGAGGTAGCAGAACATCCAGAGTCAGCAGAACGTCCAGAGTTAGCAGAACGTCCAGAGTAGACAGAACGTCCAGAGTTAACAGAACGTCCAGAGTAAACAGAACGTCCAGAGTTAACAGAACGTCCAGAGTTAGCAGAACGTCCAGAGGTAGCAGAACGTCCAGAGTTAGCAGAACGTCCAGAGTAAACAGAACGTCCAGAATTAACAGAACGTCCAGAGTTAGCAGAACGTCCAGAGTAGCAGAACGTCCAGAGTTAGCAGAACGTCCAGAGGTAGCAGAACGTCCAGAGTTAGCAGAACGTCCAGAGTAGACAGAACGTCCAGAGTTAACAGAACGTCCAGAGTTAGCAGAACGTCCAGAGTAGACAGAACGTCCAGAGTTAGCAGAACGTCCAGAGTTGACAGAACGTCCAGAGTTAGCAGAACATCCAGAGTAGACAGAACGTCCAGAGTAAACAGAACGTCCAGAGTTAGCAGAACGTCCAGAGTAAACAGAACGTCCAGAGTAAACAGAACGTCCAGAGTAAACAGAACGTCCAGAGTAAACAGAACGTCCAGAGTTAGCAGAACGTCCAGAGTTAGCAGAACGTCCAGAGTTAGCAGAACGTCCAGAGCTGCCGACCCGTTGAAGTACAAACTGCCATTCAAATGGAGGTTAGTGATCACTGTTCTGATCTCCAGAAGGTCATAGGAAATGATTGCGGAGACATTGTGTAAAAAAAAAATCATTTTTTAAGATCAGTGTAAAAAAAACACTAAATGGCAGAACTGGTCTGGAGTCTGTAAATGTGTTGCTATCCACTGCAGTCCCACTTCATAATCCCCCAGAGTAGAATAGAATTGCGTAGCATTGTCCATTTTTATTGTCCATTTTTGTTGAAACAAAAAAGCATAGGTAGGGAATCTAGAGACAGTCACATAATTAATTGTATCTCTGTGGGGACCCCCTCCCCAGGGACTCTCCCCTGCCCCCAGGGACTAGCAGCAGCAGAAGCAGCAGGATGCTTATTCTGACTACTTCCTTCCTGCCCCCCCCCCCCCCAGGTCATGAGCCCTGGATCCCCTGACAGACATACAGAAAGTACCTTTAAGCACAAGAACTGCCTGCACTTCCTACCGGGCCAACTCTCCCCTCGATCCCTCCCCTCTCTCTCCCCTCTCCCTCTCATCAGTCTGGCCAAGTCTGTGGAGGGTGTGTGTGTGTGTGTGTATATGTGTATGTGTGTGTTGTGTGTGTGTGTGTGTGTGTGTGTGTGTGTGTGTGTGTGTGTGTGTGTGTATGTGTGTGTGTGTGTGTGTGTGTGTGTATATTCAGGGAGGAGTATATACATTTATGCTGCTGCTATTCTACACTGGTGTAAACAATGGAGGCAGCCGCCAGTGCTCCGGTATGTATGTATTTGACTCTGTCACTGTGCGTCTGTGTGTGTGTATGTGTGTGTGTGTGTGTGTGTGTGTATGTGTGTGTGTGTGTATGTGCGTGTGTGTGTGTGCGTCTGTGTGTGTGTGTGTGTGTGTGTGTGTGTGTGTGTGTGTGTGTGTGTGTGTGTGTGTGTCACCCTCTGTATGGTAAATATTAATGTGTATAGTGGCACATCCTCCCACCTCCTGAGTGTGTTTACGTCTGGTATTTATATCCATACATTCTCTTTACACTGAGGAACTGGAGCTGAAGCCAAAATACAACATAAGGAAAAAGCCTTGAATTATTTCTTCCTTTTTTTTTGTTTTCGAGGATTTTCATGTATCTTGTTCATATTGTTCATATTGTTCGTAGACAACACTAGACTTTGTTCTGTACAGAAGTCACAATTCACAGGAAGAGACTCCCAATAATTCTCCTTTGGGTTTAAGGTCTTTCCATATCCTAGTCCTGATGATAAGAATTAGTGTATTCATTTTAGGTGAACTGCAAAACAAAGATATTCAACTAGTTGAAATGGAACATGCATTTGGACCATAATGCTTTGTACCATATACAGTATGTGGTGTGGTGTATACATGTTGATATTGATTGATAAGCACCTACCTCTGGCGGGCTCTACGGACCCCCTCTCTCTCCACGCTGTCCGAGGAGTCTCTGAGCCCTGCGGTGTCACTCAGGAGGACAGGGAAGCCCCCAATGTCCAGAGAGGTTTCCACAATGTCCCTGGTGGTGCCCGCGATGGGGGACACGATGGCTGCTGGACGCTGGCCTGGACAGAGGAATGGAGAGAAAGATGGAGATAGAGAGATGGACAGAAATTGGGATAGAGAGATGGAGACAGACAGACAGACAGACAGGCAGACAGACAGACAGACAGGGAGGGAGGGAGGGAGGGAGAACGAGAGAGAGGAATTGGGATAGAGATGAGAGAAAGAGAGAGAGCGCGAGAGAGCGCGAGAGAGAGAGAGAGAGAGAGAGAGAGCGAGAGAGAGAGAGACGGGGGGGAGAGAGAGAGAGAGAGAGAGAGAGAGAGAGAGAGGCAGACAGACATTATTTTTTCCCCATATATCTTCTCTTCTATTTAAACCTCTACAACTATATACACTGCTCAAAAAAATAAATGGAACACTAAAATAACACATCCTAGATCTGAATGAATGAAATGTTTTTATTAAATACTTTTTTCTTTACATAGTTGAATGTGCTGACAACAAAATCACACAAAAATTATCAATGGAAATCAAATTTATCAACCCATGGAGGTCTGGATTTGGAGTCACTCAAAATTAAAGTGGAAAACCACACTACAGGCTGATCCAACTTTGATGTAATGTCCTTAAAACAAGTCAAAATGAGGCTCAGTAGTGTGTGTGGCCTCCACGTGCCTGTATGACCTCCCTACAACGCCTGGGCATGCTCCTGATGAGGCCAACTCCTGGACAGTCTGTGGTGCAACTGGTGTTGGTGGATGGAGCGAGACATGATGTCCCAGATGTGCTCAATTGGATTCAGGTCTGGGGAACGGGCGTGCCAGTCCATAGCATCAATGCCTTCCTCTTGCAGGAACTGCTGACACACTCCAGCCACATGAGGTCTAGCATTGTCTTGCATTAGGAGGAACCCAGGGCCAACCACACCAGCATATGGTCTCACAAGGGGTCTGAGGATCTCATCTCGGTACCTAATGGCAGTCAGGCTACCTCTGGCGAGCACATGGAGGGCTGTGCGGCCCCCCAAAGAAATGCCACCCCACACCATGACTGACACATCGCCAAACCGGTCATGCTGGAGGATGTTGCAGGCAGCAGAACGTTCTCCACGGCATCTCCAGACTCTGTCACGTCTGTCACGTGCTCAGTGTGAACCTGCTTTCATCTGTGAAGAGCACAGGGCACCAGTGGCGAATTTGCCAATCTTGGTGTTCTCTGGCAAATGCCAAACGTCCTGCATGGTGTTGGGCTGTAAGCACAACCCCCACCTGTGGACGTCGGGCCCTCATACCACCCTCATGGAGTCTGTTTCTGACCGTTTGAACAGACACATGCACATTTGTGGCCTGCTGGATGTCATTTTGCAGGGCTCTGGCAGTGCTCCTCCTGCTGGGTTGTTGCCCTCCTACGGCCTCCTCCACGTCTCCTGATGTACTGGCCTGTCTCCTGGTAGCGCCTCCATGCTCTGGACACTACGCTGACAGACACAGCAAACCTTCTTGCCACAGCTCGAATTGATGTGCCATGCTGGATGAGCTGCACTACCTGAGCTACTTGTGTGGGTTGTAGACTCTGTCTCATGCTACCACTAGAGTGAAAGCACCGGCAGCATTCAAAAGTGACCAAAACATCAGCCAGGAAGCATAGGAACTGAGAAGTGGTCTGTGGTTATCACCTGCAGAACCACTCCTTTATTGGGGGTGTCTTGCTAATTGCCTATAATTTCCACCTGCTGTCTATTCCATTTGCACAACAGCATGTGAAATGTCTTGTCAATCAGTGTTGCTTCCTAAGTGGACAGTTTGATTTCACAGAAGTGTGATTGACTTGGAGTTACATTGTGTTGTTTAAGTGTTCCCTTTATTTTTTTTGAGCAGTGTATATTCATGGGAAATACTAACTATCGAAGTGTCCTATTCTTGGTTATTTGGAATCAAAATAAGATCCTCGACAAACTCATCAATCTTCTCCTGCCATGGGATATTTTCATCCAGAACCACGCCTCTGTTCAGTGGAACTACGTACATAGAGCAAAGTGCTGTACGGTAGGATCCCTCCCTCCCTCCCCACTGCCCAGCCAAACGACTGACAGCCCATTACTCTGTGTTAAGAGCTGTGGCCGGGAGTCGGGCCCTGGGAAAGACCAAGCTCAATAGGAAACAATAACAGGATTTTATCTGGAGTCTGATAAACACGTGTATTATTCTGATAGGAAGCCCTGTGGCGCAGCAGCCAAACAGCCGTTCCACATGGTTTATACGGAGCCTTGCTTTATGGCACAGGATGTCATATCTCAAACTCGCGAGCACATGACTGATAAACAAAAAACAGGTTCATTAGAAACAGATTCATTAGAAACAGATTGTCACGACTTCCGCCGAAGTCCCTCTCCTTGTTCGGTCGACGTCACCGGCCTTCTAGCCATCGCCGATCCACTTTTCATTTTCATTTTGTTTTGTCTTTATTTAACCCTCTGTTTTCCCCGTGGTTTTTGTGCGTGATTGTTTTATTTGTTCGGTCCGTTATTGTGGGCTCAGTATTACGACATGTTATTTGGAATATTTGAGTAAAGTTACTTGTGTTACTCATCTGTGCTGTCCTGCGCCTGACTCCTCTGCACCAGCTACTCTCAGAACATTACACACAGATTCATTAGAAACAGGTTCATTAGAAACAGGTTCATTAGAAACAGGTTCATTAAAAACAGGTTCATTAGAAACAGGTTCATTAAAAACAGGTAAATTAGAAACAGATTCATTAGAAACAGGTGGGTGTGTATTGGGTGTGTATCGGGTGTGTGTGTTAGGTGTGCATTAGGTGTGTAGTAGGTATGTATTGGGTGTGTATTAGGTGTGTATCGGGCATGTATTAAGTGTGTTGGGTGTGTATCGGATGTGTATCTGGAGTCTACCAGGGGTGCGTCAGGTGTGTATCGGGTGTGTATTGGAGTGTATTCGGCGTGTATTAGGTGCCGGGTGAGCATCGGGTGTGTATTGGGTGTGTGTGTGTTAGGTGTGTATTTGGTGTGTACTGTGTGCCGGGTGAGCATTGGGCGTGTGTTGGGTGTGTATTGGGTGTGTGTTGGGTGTGTATTAGGTGTGTATTGGGTGTGTATTGGGTGTATATTGGGTGTGTATTAGGTGTGTATTGGGTGTGTGTTGGGTGTGTATTGGGTGTGTGTTGGGTGTGTATTAGGTGTGTATTGGGTGTATATTGGGTGTGTATTGGGTGTGTATTAGGTGTGTATTGGGTGTGTACTAGGGGTGTATTGTGTGCCGGGTGAGCATTGGGTGTGTATTAGGTGTGTATTGGGTGTATATTGGGTGTGTATTGGGTGTGTATTGGGTGTGTGTTGGGTGTGTATTAGGTGTGTATTGGGTGTGTATTGGGTGTGTATTGGGTGTATATTGGGTGTATATTGGGTGTGTATTGGGTGTGTATTAGGTGTGTATTGGGTGTGTATTGGGCATGTATTGGGTGTGTATTTGACATGTATTAGGTGTGTATTGGGTGTGTACTAGGGGTGTATTGTGTGCCGGGTGAGCATTGGGTGTGTATTAGGTGTGTATTGGGTGTATATTGGGTGTGTATTGGGTGTGTATTAGGTGTGTATTGGGTGTGTGTTGGGTGTGTATTGGGTGTGTGTTGGGTGTGTATTAGGTGTGTATTGGGTGTGTATTGGGTGTATATTGGGTGTGTATTGGGTGTGTATTAGGTGTGTATTGGGTGTGTATTGGGCATGTATTGGGTGTGTATTTGACATGTATTAGGTGTGTATTGGGTGTGTACTAGGGGTGTATTGTGTGCCGGGTGAGCATTGGGTGTGTATTAGGTGTGTATTGGGTGTATATTGGGTGTGTATTGGGTGTGTATTGGGTGTGTGTTGGGTGTGTATTAGGTGTGTATTGGGTGTGTATTGGGTGTATATTGGGTGTATATTGGGTGTGTATTAGGTGTGTATTGGGTGTGTATTGGGCATGTATTGGGTGTGTATTTGACATGTATTAGGTGTGTATTGGGTGTGTACTAGGGGTGTATTGTGTGCCGGGTGAGCATTGGGTGTGTATTAGGTGTGTATTGGGTGTATATTGGGTGTGTATTGGGTGTGTATTGGGTGTGTATTGGAGTGTATTCGGCGTGTATTAGGTGCCGGGTGAGCATCGGGTGTGTATTGGGTGTGTGTGTGTTAGGTGTGTATTTGGTGTGTACTGTGTGCCGGGTGAGCATTGGGCGTGTATTAGGTGTGTATTGGGTGTGTATTGGGCATGTATTGGGTGTGTATTTGACATGTATTAGGTGTGTATTGGGTGTGTACTAGGGTGTATTGTGTGCCGGGTGAGCATTGGGTGTGTATTAGGTGTGTATTGGGTGTATATTGGGTGTGTATTGGGTGTGTATTGGGTGTGTATTGGGTGTGTGTTGGGTGTGTATTAGGTGTGTATTGGGTGTGTATTGGGTGTATATTGGGTGTGTATTGGGTGTATATTGGGTGTATATTGGGTGTGTATTGGGTGTGTATTAGGTGTGTATTGGGTGTGTATTGGGCATGTATTGGGTGTGTATTTGACATGTATTAGGTGTGTATTGGGTGTGTACTAGGGGTGTATTGTGTGCCGGGTGAGCATTGGGTGTGTATTGGGTGTGTATTGGGTGTGTGTTGGGTGTGTATTAGGTGTGTATTAGGTGTGTATTGGGTGTGCGTTTCACTTGTTTATGCAGTCATAAAAAAAGCATATTTAGGTGTATGACTGAGTGCACTGGTCATGGCTGTCCATAGAAATGAGGACTCGCTCTGCAATGTGTCATACTTCGTGTGTGTGTGTTGTTCTTACAGAGCGTGTTGAGCAGACTGCTCTTCCCAGCATTGGTAGCTCCTGCTATCACCACCTGTACTCCGGTGCGCAGCCGCTCTCCTCTCCTCTCGTCCTTTAGGTGTCTCTCTATCTCTGTCTCCAGCTGGCGCACTGAACTGTCCACTGGGAAGGGGAGACGGGCAGGGACAGGACAACAGGGAGTCAAGTTCAATTTCATGTTTGCTTTCCAAATAACCAATGCCATGGAAACAGGAGAATGTCTCTCTGCTCTGTGACATGTGAAACTAAACAATTAATGTCAACAATATTGTGACATATTTATAATGTGTCTGATGTGAAACAACCTTTTTTAAATGCTGATTACATGAGATGAATGAATGTCACCCATCGTGTAGACCCCTGTCCACTTAACTATGAACCAGAGGTGGCTCTGACTTCTCCTCTGAAAGGAAAGGGCCCAATGGCGTGCCACCAAAACAAATGCCACGCAGCAAAGCATCTGTCCCTAAATCAAAAGATCAGAGGCTTCTGTTCTCTCAGCTGCCCCACCAGACTGCAGCAGGCGACGCTGAGGGGAATTTCCCTTCCCTCCGCTTCCTCTCACTCTCCCCCCACACCATGGGAAACACAGAAACACAGAGAGACAGAGAGAGAGGAGAGAGAGAGAGAAGGAGAGAGACAGAGAGAAGGAGAGGGAGGGGAGAGGAGAGAGACAATGGAAGACAGAGACAGAGGTGGTAGAGAGGAGAGAAGGAGAGAACCAGAGAGAGAGAGAGAGAGAGAGAGAGAGAGAGACAGAGAGAAGGAGAGGGAGAGAGAAGAGAGAGAGGGAAGGAGAGAGACAGAGAGAAGGAGAGGGAGGGGAGAGAGAGAGAAGAGAGAGAGGGAAGGAGAGAGACAGAGAGAATGAGAGGGAGGGGGAGAGGAGAGGAGAGAGACAGAGAGGTGGTAGAGAGAGAGAGACAGAGGTGGTAGAGAGAGAGATGAGAGAAGGAGAGAACCAGAGAGAGAGAGAGGGAAGGAGAGAGACAGAGAGAAGGAGAGGGAGGGGAGAGGAGAGAGACAATGGAAGACAGAGACAGAGGTGGTAGAGAGAGAGAGGAGAGAAGGAGAGAACCAGAGAGAGAGAGAGAGAGAGACAGAGAGGTGGTAGAGAGAGAGAGACAGAGAGGTGGTAGAGAGAGAGAGACAGAGGTGGTACAGAGAGAGAGGAGAGAAGGAGAGAACCAGAGAGAGAGAGAGAGAGAGAGAGAGAGAGACAGGTGGTAGAGAGAGAGAGGAGAGAAGGAGAGAACCAGAGAGAGCGAGAGATAGAGAGAGACAAAGAGGTGGTAGAGAGAGAGAGGAGAGAAGGAGAGAACCAGAGAGAGAGAGAGAGAGAGAGACAAAGAGGTGGTAGAGAGAGAGAGAGGAGAGAAGGAGAGAACCAGAGAGAGAGACAGAGGTGGTAGAGAGAGAGAGAGAAGGAGAGAACCAGAGAGAGAGAGAGAGAGACAAAGAGGTGGTAGAGAGAGAGAGGAGAGAAGGAGAGAACCAGAGAGAGAGAGAGAGAGAGAGAAAGAGGTGGTAGAGAGATAGAGACACAGAGAGAGAGAGAGAGACAGAGATAGATAGATAAATTGAGAGACAGAGAGACAGACAGAGAGAGAGAGACAGCAAGGTGGTAGAGAGAGAGAGACAGAGAGACGAAGAGGTGGTAGAGAGATAGAGACAGAGAGAGAGACAGAGAGAGAGATCGTTAGATTGAGAGACAGAGAGACAGACAGACAGAGAGAGAGAGACAGAGACACCACTGCCAGATCAACGTGTTTCTGAAGAAATTAACCGGCAATATTCATTCAGAAAAACAGCCCATTAAACTCTACAACATGAACCAATCGTACAGATGGGCTCCAAACAGTGCAGAGAAATTCATTGAAACTTTGAACTCAAATGAAATGATGAACTCTATACAGGTCTTCAATAACTCACAATACCAAAACAATAAAGAAGGTGTCAATTCAGCTACTGAAAACATCGACTGCCTATTCCAAAAAGAAGCATCAAAAGCAAATTTGAGAAAACCAAAGAAATGCAACATCAGAAACAAAAGAACTATGTTTCTGAAAAGTGGTTTGATAAATAATGTAAAACAACTAAGACAAATGTCAAATTAAAAACATTATCAGCTAAACAACCCAGAGCTCCGATATGAAGAAACTCTGAAACAGTAGAAACAAACACTGAAACGCAAGACATTTAATTATACCAACAAGACACTTGATGAAATTGAAAACGCAACTGACCAAAATCAGTTCTGGGACATGTGGAACAGTTTAAGCACGACAAAGCCACAATAATTAACCATAGAAGATGAAGGAATTTGAAAAACTTACTTTGATAATCTATACAAAAACATCCCACAAAAAGACTTACAACAGAACCAATTAGAAATTCAAGAAAAATGGAACATCCTTGAATCAATTATAAAACAACCAAAATCCATTACATTACCTAGTAACCCAACAAGAACTAAATGGAAAGCTCAAATCTATAAAATCTAAGAAGGCTTGTGGTCTAGGCAACATCAGAAATGAAATGCTGAAAAACAGCCCACCTGAGTTGCAAAATGCTGCGTTAAACGGTTCAACATGCTATTAACTTCTGACTGCTTTCCTGATGTCTGGAACCAGGGGCTCATCTTCCCTGATCCACAGAAGTGGAGACAATTCGGACCCCAATAATTACAAGGGAATTTGCGTAAACAGCAACTTGGGAAAGGTTTTCTGTAGCACTTAGAATTAAGGTGTAAGGTGTATGTAAACTTCCGACTTCATCTGTATGTACACAGAAAACATGTGTGCAATAAAAATCCCAAACCAAAGAACAGTATTCTTTTCACAACGTCGAGGTGTGAGACAAGGCTGCAGTTTGAGTCCAAATCTGTTCAACATTCATATCAATGAATAGCAGACATGTTGGACTATTCTCCAGCGCCAGGACTCACACTATTTGACACAGAGGTGAAATACCTGCTATATGCTGATGATTTGGTACTTCTATCACCAAACAAAGAAGGTCTTCAACAGAACCTTAACATTCTAGATCAATATTGCCATAATTGGGTCCTGGCAGTAAATTTCCCAAAAATGAAAATCATGATTTTCCCTTAAAAAAAGAACTGATTTCAGAAACACAAATATAAATTCACCCTGAACAACACCATAATTGAACACACAAAAAATGACTCATACCTTGGTCTCACCCTATCTGCATCGGGAAACTTTAATATGGCAGTGAATGCACTCAAAAAAAGCCCACAGAGCATTGTATGCAATAATAATGAAATTATTCAAAATCCCAGTTATAATTTGGACTAAAATATTTGACAGTGAAATCCAGCTCTTTACGGAAGTGAGGTTTGGGGGCGACTCAATAAACTGGACTTTAAAATGTGGAACAAACATCCAATTGAAGCCCTACATGCAGAATTCTGTCGGAAAATTCTACAAATCCAGAGAAATACAGCAACTAATGCAGGAAGGGCAGAATTGGGCCTCTTTCCAGTGAGATCATCAACATTTTGGCCACATCTAAATTCAAGTCTGCAACTTAAAGCACTTCAAACTCAAGAGCTGAGCCCATAAAGCCCTCTCAGTCAGCTGGTGTTGGACCTCACCAACCAAGCTGACACCAGCACTGCTTCAAAAGAAATAATTCCAATAAACAAAATCATGAACCAATCAAAGGACTCATATATACAGCATTGGAAAAACAAAACAAAATCCCAAAGCCGACTAAATTGCTTTCTGGCCCTAAAAAGAGAATATGATTTGGCTGATTATCTCTACTCTGTCAGAGATACGAAGCAGAGACAGATCCTTACCAAGTACAGGCTGAGTGACCACCAACTGGCAATAGAAACCGGCAGACATAAAAAGACATGACTACCCAAAGAGGAGCATGTATGTGGTCAGTGCATGACAGGGGAGGTAGAAACAGAGATGGACGTTCTCCTTTACTGTGAGAAATATTCCTCACCAAGAGATTCATTATTCACAGAAATGACTACATTTATTCCAAATTTTAACGTATTAAACCCAGAGGAAAATCTAAGAATACTCATGGGTGAAGGACCAATGGCTCCTCTTGCAGACAAATATGTATTTTCCTGCCACAGCCTGAGGAACACTGAATAATAACATCTGCATAGTAAGCAGTAACTTATTTATTATTATTATTGTTGTTGTGATTATCATTCCAAATAGTAGTGGTATGGGTAGTAGGGTGATGGTAATGATAGCAGTTTAATGATGATGATGGTAGTTGTAGTAGTAATGATGATGGTAGTTGTAGTAATGATGATGGTAGTTGTAGTAATAATGATGGTAGTTGTAGTAATGATGATGGTAGTTGTAGTAGTAATGATGATGATGGTAGTTGTAGTAGTAATGATGATGATGGTAGTTGTAGTAATAATGATGGTAGTTGTAGTAATGATGATGGTAGTTGTAGTAGTAATGATGATGGTAGTTGTAGTAATAATGATGATGATGGTAGTTGTAGTAGTAATGATGATGGTAGTTGTAGTAATAATGATGGTAGTTGTAGTAATGATGATGGTAGTTGTAGTAATGATGATGGTAGTTGTAGTAGTAATGATGATGATGGTAGTTGTAGTAGTAATGATGATGATGGTAGTTGTAGTAATAATGATGGTAGTTGTAGTAATGATGATGGTAGTTGTAGTAATGATGATGGTAGTTGTAGTAATGATGATGATGGTAGTTGTAGTAGTAATGATGATGATGTAGTATGATGTTGTAATGATGATGGTAATAAATGATGGTAGTTGTAGTAATGATGATGGTAGTTGTAATGATGAGTAGTAATGATGATGGTAGTAGTAGTAATGATGATGGTAGTTGTAGTAATAATGATGGTAGTTGTAGTAATGATGATGGTAGTTGTAGTAGTAATGATGATGGTAGTAGTAGTAATGATGATGGTAGTTGTAGTAATGATGATGGTAGTTGATGATGTAGTAATGATGATGGTAGTAGTAGTAATGATGATGGTAGTTGTAGTAATGATGATGGTAGTTGTAGTAGTAATGATGATGGTAGTTGTAGTAATGATGATGGTAGTTGTAGTAATAATGATGGTAGTTGATAGTAGATGATGGTATGATGGTATAGAATGATGGTAGTTGTAGTAATGATGATGATGGTAGTTGTAGTAATGATGATGATGGTAGTTGTAGTAATGATGATGATGGTAATGATAGCAGTTTAATGATGATGATGGTAGTTGTAGTAGTAATGATGATGGTAGTTGTAGTAATGATGATGGTAGTTGTAGTAATAATGATGGTAGTTGTAGTAATGATGATGATGGTAGTTGTAGTAGTAATGATGATGATGATGTAGTTGTAGTAATAATGATGGTAGTTGTAGTAATGATGATGGTAGTTGTAGTAATGATGATGATGGTAGTTGTAGTAATAATGATGGTAGTTGTAGTAATGATGATGGTAGTTGTAGTAGTAATGATGGTAGTTGTAGTAATGATGATGGTAGTTGTAGTAGTAATGATGATGGTAGTAGTAGTAATGATGATGGTAGTTGTAGTAATAATGATGGTAGTTGTAGTAATGATGATGGTAGTTGTAGTAGTAATGATGATGGTAGTAGTAGTAATGATGATGGTAGTTGTAGTAATGATGATGGTAGTTGTAGTAGTAATGATGATGGTAGTAGTAGTAATGATGATGGTAGTTGTAGTAATGATGATGGTAGTTGTAGTAATGATGATGGTAGTTGTAGTAATGATGATGGTAGTTGTAGTAATAATGATGGTAGTTGTAGTAGTAATGATGATGATGGTAGTTGTAGTAATGATGATGATGATAGTTGTAGTAATGATGATGATGGTAGTTGTAGTAATGATGATGATGGTAATGATAGCAGTTTAATGATGATGATGGTAGTTGTAGTAGTAATGATGATGGTAGTTGTAGTAATGATGATGGTAGTTGTAGTAATGATGATGGTAGTTGTAGTAATGATGATGGTAGTTGTAGTAATGATGATGATGGTAGTTGTAGTAGTAATGATGATGATGGTAGTTGTATTAATGATGATGATGGTAGTTGTAGTAATGATGATGGTAGTTGTATTAATGATGATGATGGTAGTTGTAGTAATGATGATGGTAGTTGTATTAATGATGATGATGGTAGTTGTAGTAATGATGATGGTAGTAGTAGTAATGATGATGGTAGTTGTAGTAATGATGATGATGGTAGTTGTAGTAGTAATGATGATGGTAGTTGTAGTAGTAATGATGATGGTAGTAGTAGTAATGATGATGATGGTAGTTGTAGGAATGATGATGGTAGTAGTAGTAATGATGATGGTAGTTGTAGTAATGATGATGGTAGTAGTAGTAATGATGATGGTAGTTGTAGTAATGATGATGGTAGTTGTAGTAATGATGATGGTAGTTGTAGTAATAATGATGGTAGTTGTAGTAATGATGATGGTAGTAGTAGTAATGATGATGGTAGTTGTAGTAATGATGATGGTAGTAGTAGTAATGATGATGGTAGTAGTAGTAATGATGATGGTAGTTGTAGTAATGATGATGGTAGTTGTAGTAGTAATGATGATGGTAGTTGTAGTAATGATGATGATGGTAGTTGTAGTAATGATGATGGTAGTTGTAGTAATGATGATGGTAGTTGTAGTAGTAATGATGATGGTAGTTGTAGTAATAATGATGGTAGTTGTAATAATGATGATGGTAGTAGTAGTAGTAATGATGATGATGGTAGTTGTAGTAGTAATGATGATGGTAGTAGTAGTAATGATGATGGTAGTTGTAGTAGTAATGATGATGATGGTAGTTGTAGTAGTAATGATGATGGTAGTTGTAGTAGTAATGATGATGATGGTAGTTGTAGTAATAATGATGGTAGTTGTAGTAATGATGATGGTAGTTGTAGTAATGATGATGATGGTAGTTGTAGTAGTAATGATGATGGTAGTTGTAGTAATAATGATGGTAGTTGTAATAATGATGATGGTAGTAGTAGTAATGATGATGATGGTAGTTGTAGTAGTAATGATGATGGTAGTTGTAGTAATGATGATGATGGTAGTTGTAGTAATGATGATGATGATGGTAGTTGTAGTAGTGATGATGATGGTAGTTGTAGTAGTAATGATGGTAGTTGTAGTAATGATGATGATGGTAGTTGTAGTAATGATGATGATGGTAGTTGTAGTACTGATGTAATGGTGAAGATGACAGTTATAAGTTAGTTATAGTTTCAGTTTCCATGTTTAGGTTTTTATATTTATTTACATTTCTACTATTGACTGTTACCATTTTATTGTTCTTTTTTAAATGTAATTTTGTATTATTATTTACTACCATTTTATGTTATTATTTGTTATTCTTAATCATAACCATGTATATTGTATACATTGTTGCTTTGGCAATATTGACAATGTTTTTCATACCAATAAAGCAGCATGAATTTGAATTTGACAGAGAGAGAGACAGAGACAGAGAGAGAGAGAGGTGGTAGAGAGACAGACAGAAAGGTGGTAGAGAGAGAGAGAGAGACAGAGAGGGTTGGTAGAGAGAGCAGGTTTGTAGCTGCTGACAGTGTATTCCTGTGTTGGACAGCCTGAGAGGCCAGGCTTTGAAGACAAGATGAATGCCTGCAGTGTCCCTGAGGCCCCTTCTCCCCACTTCCTCCAAGGAGACAGTCTTTTCAGCACTTTGATGCATATCTCCTCTCAATGACGCTAGCTCTCCCTCTCTGCAGATACAAACAGGAAAGCCATGCCAACTCCCCCTGGAAAACTCACTTCCGTAATTGTTATTTTGTTCCAGAGAAGGGGGAGTACCCACCTTGATTTAACACCCCGTCCTCGATGAGCTCATCTTCACTGAAGTCTATGAAGGCTTCCACGTGAGCCAAACACTGAAACAACAAACAGACAGATGTTGAGCGAGAGAGACAACAATATATGCGGTCCTCTCTATATTAATTCCTTTGGAAATGATTTAAGTTTTTCTGTAGTGATTGTCTTCTAGGTCAGAGGAATAGACTAAAACATCTCAGTAGACTAAAACATCATCTCAGTGGACTAAAACATCATCTCAGTGGACTAAAACATCTCAGTGGACTAAAACATCTCAGTAAACTAAAACATCTCAGTGGACTAAAACATATCAGTGGACTAAAACATCTCAGTGGACTAAAACATATCAGTGGACTAAAACATCTCAGTAGACTAAAACATCTCAGTGGACTAAAACATCTCAGTGGACTAAAACATCTCAGTAAACTAAAACATCTCAGTGGACTAAAACATCTCAGTGGACTAAAACATCTCAGTGGACTAAAACATCTCAGTGGACTAAAACATATCAGTGGACTAAAACATCTCAGTGGACTAAAACATATCAGTGGACTAAAACATCTCAGTAGACTAAAACATCTCAGTAAACTAAAACATATCAGTGGACTAAAACATATCAGTGGACTAAAACATCTCAGTGGACTAAAACATCTCAGTGGACTAAAACATCTCAGTGGACTAAAACATCTCAGTGGACTAAAACATATCAGTGGACTAAAACATCTCAGTGGACTAAAACATCTCAGTGGACTAAAACATCTCAGTGGACTAAAACATCTCAGTAGACTAAAACATATCAGTGGACTAAAACATATCAGTGGACTAAAACATCTCAGTGGACTAAAACATCTCAGTGGACTAAAACATCTCAGTGGACTAAAACATCTCAGTGGACTAAAACATCTCAGTGGACAAAAACATCTCAGTAGACTAAAACATCTCAGTGGACTAAAACATCTCAGTAGACTAAACAAAGCATCCTCTCCTTGTCTCCCTTCCTGTGCCACGACAGAAGTGAACAGGTGAAGGCATCATCGCTACTGAAATGCACCCTAAAGATCTGAATGTTGATTGACACATGGAATGATTGACAGTTCAATAGGCCCACTAGGAGAGGAAACATCAGCCGACTGCAGGTTCCCTCCATCCACACATTGTACCAGAGAAACAATAGCAAAACAATAGCAGCATTGTCTGCATGCCGAACTAGGGAAAGGGTGAAACTACAGTAGGTAGATTCCAAACATACTATTTTGACTTTCACAAATAGAGATTGGATTTTGTTAGGCTGCTGACGGTTTTCCTCAGGAAGGCCAAAATTAGGCTCTTTTCTGTAGCACTCCTCTCAGGAGAGGTGGCGAAGCGTTGATACCCAGGTCTGGTGCCAAGGAAGAGATCACACGATACACTCCGGGTAGAAGCTGCCCATTGGCACAGATCTAGGATCAGCTGGTTCCTGATCCCTGATCTCTCATCCCTGCTGTCAGACAACTACATATATAGACAAGACACTCTTTGTATAGACAAGACACTCTCTGGACATCACACTTAATCAGACCACTATAACAATTGCCTGGGGGCGACCACGCCATCTCAAACAGCTCACCCTAGACTTCTACAGTATCCACAAAGGCCAGAATCCTAACTTTGAGATCTGTGTGTTTTTTATGCAACACCGCTAAACAACTGCCTGGCTAGCTTAGAGAACAAGACGCTGGGTGAAGCCGATCCAAGCTAGGTAACCATCCACGTATTTTCTCTTTCTCTGGGGAACCTACTACCTACCCGTTTGAGCCTGTAACTCCAGTCCTGGTAGAGGCGACCCAGCTCCCCATCCATCTGCCTGAGGGCCTGCCTCCTCTGGGCCTCAGTCTCAGCGTGGATCAGGTCCCCCAGGCCCTCCACCTCCGTCAAGCCCAGTTTCCCCGCGTGGAAGGCCCTCCGCGTGAACTCCCCTGCCTCCGCAGGCCTCACACCCTCCAGGCTTCCTGCATAACACACATCGCACAGCAAGACAGAGAAAACAGGGTCAAAGTCAGGGTTAATTAGTAACACACACACAGCAAGACAGAGAATTACTCAAACAGGGTCAAAGTCAGGGTTAATTAGTTACACACACACAGCAAGACAAAGACAACACTTAGGTCACTAATAAGGTTCCCTATCGTTCACAAGCCAAGGTTACTAAGGTTCACTAAGGCAATGTACACTACCGTTCAAAAGTTTGGGGTCACTTAGAAATGTCCTTGTTTTTGAAAGAAAAGCACATTTTTTGTCCATTAAAATAACATCAAATTGAACAGAAATACAGTGTAGACATTGTTAATGTTGTAAGTGACTATTGTAGCTGGAAACAGCAGATTTTTTATGGAATATCTACATAGGCGTACAGAGGCCCATTATCAGCAACCATCACTCCTGTGTTCCAATGGCACGTTGTGTTAGCTAATCCAAGTTTATCATTTTAAAAGGCTAATTGATCATTAGAAAACCCTTTTGCAATTACATTAGCACAGCTGAAAACTGTTATTCTGATTAAAGAGGCAATAAAACTGGCCTTCTTTAGACTAGTTGAGTATCTGGAGCATCAGCATTTATGGGTTCGATTACAGGCTCAAAACAGCCAGAAACAAAGAACTTTCTTCTGAAACTCGTCAGTCTATTCTGGTTCTGAGAAATGAAGGCTATTCCGTGCGATAAATTGCCAAGAAACTGAAGATCTCGTACAACACTGTGTACTACTCCCTTCACAGAACAGCGCAAACTGGCTCTAACCAGAATAGAAAGAGGAGTGGGAGGCCCCGATGCACAACTGAGCAAGAGGACAAGTGCATTAGAGTGTCTAGTTTCTCAAACTAAACACTCTAATGCATTTGACTTCAGTCACTCAAGTCATAGACTGTTTTATCTGCTACCGCACAGCAAGAGGTACTGGAGCGCCAAGACTAAGACCAAGGCTTCTTAACAGCTTCTAACCCCCAAGCCAAAAGACGGCTGAACAATTAATCAAATGGCCACCGGACTATTTTCATTGACGACCCCCCCCATTTGTTTTGTACACTGCTGCTACTCACTGTTTATTATCTATCTATAGTCACTTCACCCCTACCTACATGTACAGTTTACCTCGACTAACCTGAACCCCCACACACTGACTCGGTACCGGTACCCCCTGTATATAGCCTCGTTATTGATATTTTATTGTGTTACTTTTTTAACATCAGTTTATTTGGTAAATATTTTCTTAACTCTTCTTGAACTGCACTGTTGGTTAAGGGCCTGTAAGTAAGTATTTCACTGTAAGGTCTACACTTGTATTCGGCGCATGTGACAAATTAAGTTTGATTTGAACTATTATTCTACAATGTAGAAAATAGTAAAAATAAAGAAACCCTTGAATGAGTTGGTATGATTGATACGGTTGTGTATATGTAGTCATTTGCAATGGCATAGAACAACAAACGGTTTAAATCATTCACAGCTAAATATACACTGCCTAAATACACAGTGGACAAATCATTAAGAACACCATCCTAATATTTAGTTGCACCCCCCTAATGTTTCCCACAGAACAGCCTCAATTCATCAGGTCATGGACTCTACAAGGTGTTGAAAGGGTTCCACAGGGATGCTGAAACCTTGGAGCGTTGCAGTTCTTGACACAAACTGATGCGCCTGGCACCTTCTACCACACCCTGTTCAAAGACACTTAAATACTTTGTCTTGTCCATTCACCCTCTGAATGGCACACATACACAACACGTCTCAACTGTCTCAAGGCTCAAAAATCCTCTCCTCCCCTTCATCTACACTGATTGAAGTGGATTTAACAAGCGACATCAATGAGGGATCATAGCTTTCACCTGGATTCACAGAAGGAGTAGGTGTTCTTAATGTTTTGTTCACTCAGTGGGTAATTTTACATACACAGTAATAAATCAATATTAACCTCATTATGTAACCTCATTATGGCAGTAGGTCGAGTTTGGCATTAGTCATGTAAACACCTTACTCTGCTTATGTTAATTGGCATAAGGTCAAAGTCAAAGTAAGCAAACGATTAAAACACCTGGTTTTCTGAGCAATCTTTCAAATGAAACGTACATGGTTTAATCAGCGTTCCAGCGGCGTATTTGATCTGCACATGTCTTAGCACCAGCCGCGTGAACCGCCCTCTTTAGCGCGAGTGAAGTGAGTTTGGAACACCTGAATTTATGCGTCTTAGAAGTAGTGTTCATTTAACTCAGATCTGCTTCCCAAAAATAACACGGTCACTGTGTTAGATTGTTTATTTTGATTGCCGATCAGGGTAGCCTGATTTCTGCATTTATCAGAGTACCATCGGGTAGCCTGATTTCTGCATTTATCAGAGTACCATCGGGTAGCCTGATTTCTGTATTTATCAGAGTACCATCGGGTAGCCTGATTTCTGTATTTATCAGAGTACCATCAGGTAGCCTGTTTTCTGCATTTATCAGAGTACCATTGGGTAGCCTGATTTCTGCATTTATCAGAGTACCATCGGGTAGCCTGATTTCTGCATTTATCAGAGTACCATCAGGTAGCCTGATTTCTGCAATTATCAGAGTACCATCGGGTAGCCTGATTTCTGCATTTATCAGAGTACCATCAGGTAGCCTGATTTCTGCAATTATCAGAGTACCATCGGGTAGCCTGATTTCTGCATTTATCAGAGTACCAGAGCCTGATTTCTGTATTTATCAGAGTACCATCGGGTAGCCTGATTTCTGTATTTATCAGAGTACCATCGGGTAGCCTGATTTCTGCATTTATCAGAGTACCATCGGGTAGCCTGATTTCTGCATTTATCAGAGTACCATCGGGTAGCCTGATTTCTGTATTTATCAGAGTACCATCAGGTAGCCTGTTTTCTGCATTTATCAGAGTACCATCGGGTAGCCTGATTTCTGCATTTATCAGAGTACCATCGGGTAGCCTGATTTCTGCATTTATCAGAGTACCATCGGGTAGCCTGATTTCTGCATTTATCAGAGTACCATCAGGTAGCCTGATTTCTGCAATTATCAGAGTACCATCGGGTAGCCTGATTTCTGCATTTATCAGAGTACCATCGGGTAGCCTGATTTCTGCATTTATCAGAGTACCATTGGGTAGCCTGATTTCTGCATTTATCAGAGTACCATCGGGTAGCCTGATTTCTGCATTTATCAGAGTACCATCAGGTAGCCTGATTTCTGCAATTATCAGAGTACCATCGGGTAGCCTGATTTCTGCATTTATCAGAGTACCATCGGGTAGCCTGATTTCTGCATTTATCAGAGTGCCATCAGGTAGCCTGATTTCTGCATTTATCAGAGTACCATCGGGTAGCCTGATTTCTGCATTTATCAGAGTACCATCGGGTAGCCTGATTTCTGCATTTATCAGAGTACCATCGGGTAGCCTGATTTCTGCATTTATCAGAGTACCATCGGGTAGCCTGATTTCTGTATTTATCAGAGTACCATCGGGTAGCCTGATTTCTGCATTTATCAGAGTGCCATCAGGATTATTAGGGAAATCATTCTTCTTGCAAAGTATGTAAAAGTTTTAATCAAACTATTATATTCATCTGATTATCCACATTTAACAGATGATTGTTTGCATGTGACCGTACTCAGTGTATATTTGTAGGCGTATTTAATGTTATGTGTTCGCTGGCTGCTTGTCTCTTGTCTTCCTGAGAAATACACACACTACCATTAATTTATATAACACTGCCCCCTAGCAGCCAAACATGAACATTGCAAGGACGCTGACAACAGTTCTGCACTGCTCTCAAGTTCAAGGAAAGTGTTTGCAGGAAGGAAACAACGCAGACACTCAGATGGAACAGCTACAAGAACACTTATCTCCTCTAGACTCTAGCCTAGTACTACACACACATATATACAAACTATATATATATATACACACTATATATACACATATATATACACTCACTATATTTCCACACTATATATATATATATATATATATATACACACTATATATGTAGTGTGTATATATAGTGGGTATATATATATATATATAGTGTGTATATATAGTGGGTATATATATATATATATAGTGTGTATATATAGTGGGTGTGTATATATATATATAGTGTGTATATATAGTGGGTATATATAGTGTGTATATATAGTGTGTGTGTATATATATATATAGTGTGGAAATATAGTGGGTATATATATATATATATAGTGTGTATATATAGTGGGTATATATAGTGGGTATATATAGTGTGTGTGTATATATATATAGTGTGTATATATAGTGTGTATATATATATATAGTGTGTATATATAGTGGGTATATATATATATATAGTGTGTATATATAGTGTGTATATATAGTGTGTGTGTATATATATATAGTGTGGAAATATAGTGGGTATATATATATATATATATATAGTGTGTATATATAGTGGGTATATATAGTGTGTGTGTATATATATATAGTGTGGAAATATAGTGGGTATATATATATATATAGTGTGTATATATAGTGTGTATATATATATGTGTGTGTGGGTATATATATATAGTGTGTATATATAGTGGGTATATATATATATATAGTGTGTATATATAGTGGGTATATATAGTGGGTATATATAGTGTGTGTATATATATATAGTGTGTATATATAGTGGGTATATATAGTGGGTATATATAGTGTGTGTATATATATATATAGTGGGTATATATAGTGTGTGTATATATATATAGTGTGTATATATAGTGGGTATATATATATATATAGTGTGCACTATATATATATATATATATATATATATATACATATAAACACACTATATATACACACTATCGTTCAAAAGTTTGGGGTCACTTAGAAATGTCCTTGTTTTTGAAAGAAAAGCACATTTTTTGTCCATTAAAATAACATCAAATTGATCAGAAATACAGTGTAGACATTGTTAATGTTGTAAATTACTATTTTAGCTGGAAATGGCAGATTTTTTTATGGAATATCTACATAGGTGTACAGAAACCCATTATCAGCAACCATCACTCCTGTGTTCCAATGGCACGTTGTGTTAGCTAATCCAAGTTTATCATTTTAAAAAGGCGAATTGATCATTAGAAAACCCTTTTGCAGTCATCTTAGCACAGCTGAAAACTGTTGTTTAAAGAAGCAATAACACTGTCCTTCTTTAGACTAGTTGAGTATCTGGAGCATCAGCAGATACTCTGTACTCTCTGGACAACACAATCAATCAGACCACTCATATCTCTCTACAAATGACTGTGCTTTAACCTAGTTCCATATCTCTTATCTCTCATCATATGACTGGGTGTTTACCTAGGGCTTGTAAGACAGCTGTGATGACTGCAGGACCTCCGTGAATATGAAACTCTGCACTGTCTTCCCCTGTGAAGCTGTGGGGACCTGACAAGAAAGCACAACAACAGTCACAACAACATTGGATAAGACAAACAAGAACAGCTACTATGAGATGCTTATAAACATTATTTTTTTAAATAAAAATGCTTTGTGGGTTTATCCAATAATAACTGTGTGATGTCCTCTAGGACCGATCTGACCTTTGAACCAGAGGACCAGTCCTCGGTCCAGCAGCTCTTTGGACTGGGGGTCAGTGATCCTCCGTAGCAGGGCGGTACGAGGAGGGGGTAGAGCCTGGGTCAGACCTGCCATGTTTCTCAGAACCATGGAGGAGGCAGGACCACTGACACGGACCACCGCCACACCACACCTGCCGTGGCCTGACGACAGGGCAAAGATGGTCTCAGCATCGCATACCGCTCTGGTCGGGATACACAGGCCCCTCGCTGATGGAGATGCTCTGCTGGAGACATTTATACAATTGTCAAGCGACTGGGTGCTTGAAAAGTGCGATATATATATATACACTGAACAAAAAATATAAAACACTACATGGAACAATTTCTAAGATCTTCATAAGTTACAGTTCATGTAAGGAAATCAGTCATTAGGCCCTAATCTATGGATTTCACATGACTGGGAATACAGATGTGCATCTGTTGGTCACAGATACCTTCCAAAAAGGTAGGGGCGTGGATCAGAAAACTAGTCAGTATCTGGTGTGACCACCATTTGCCTCATGCAGCGCAACACATCTCCTTCGCATAGAGTTGATCAGGCTGTCGATCGTGGACTCAGACACAGATTTCTCAGAAACTTGCTGTACAGCATCTCAAGACCAAGATCCTCAAAAGCAGTTGATATCGTAAACATCATGGCCGCTGTGAGCCAATAAAGTTGAGTGAGGTCGGGCCTGACAATTCAATTCAGGCTTGGAGGGAAGGCCATGAGGGAAGGCCCTGAGGGAAGGCCATGAGGGAAGGCCCTGAGGGAAGGCCATGAGGGAAGGCCCCGAGGGAAGGCCCTGAGGGAAGGCCATGAGGGAAGGCCATGAGGGAAGGCCCTGAGGGAAGGCCCTGGGGGAAGGCCCTGGGGGAAGGCCCTGAGGGAAGGCCATGAGGGAAGGCCATGAGGGAAGGCCATGAGGGAAGGCCCTGGGGGAAGGCCATGAGGGAAGGCCATGAGGGAAGGCCCTGAGGGAAGGCCCTGGGGGAAGGCCATGAGGGAAGGCCATGAAGGAAGGCCCTGAGGGAAGGCAATCAGGGAAGGCCCTGAGGGAAGGCCATGAGGGAAGGCCCTGAGGGAAGGCCATGAGGGCTGCCATGCATCTCAATTATCTACAATGTTTCCTGAAGTCTGCAGTGGTCCACTACCCACATGGATTCAAAAGTATTCGATTGGTGAGAGTACCAGAGATGAAGTCAGGACCAGAATCCTTTAAATCCAGGTCAAGAGTTTTTAAGAGCCAGACTAAGGACCAGTGGATCGAGACCATGACCTGACCAAGACTAGTTTAAATGGGTAAAAATAGTATAGTACAGCACTGTCCAGTACAGTCTAGTGTAGTACAGTTCAGTTCAGTAGTCTAGTGTAGCACAGTATAGTACATTACAGTAAAGTACAATACAGTAGATTCAGTACAGTAAAGTACAGTATAGTACACTAGAATTATGTTCAGTACATAACACATTAAAGTTCACCACATTACAGTACAGTTCAGTACATTACAGTTCAATCAATCAATCAAATGTATTTATAAAGCCCTTCTTACATCAGCTGATGTCATAAAGTGCTGTACAGAAACCCAACCTAAAATCCCAAACGGCAAGCAATGCAGGTGTAGATGCACGGTGGCTATGAGACAGGAGAAGTACTCCAGATATAACAAACTGACCCTAGCCCCCCGACACATAAACTATTGCAGCATAAATACTGGAGGCTGAGTCAGGAGGGGTCGGGAGGCATTGTGGCCACGTCCGACAATACCCACAGACAGGGCCAAACAGGCAGGATATAACCCTACCCACTTTGCCAAAGCACAGCCCCCAACCACCAACCTACTATCCTGAGACAAGGCCGAGTATAGCCCACGAAGATCTACCCCACTGCACGAACCCGAAGGGTTTGCCCACGAAGATCAACCCACTCAAGTGACGCACCCCTCCTAGGGACGGCATGGAAGAACACCAGTAAGCCAGTGACTCAGCCCCCGTAATAGGGTTTGAGGCAGAAAATACCAGTGGAGAGAGGAGAATCGGCCAGGCAGAGACAGCAAGGGTGGTTTGTTGCTCCAGTGCCTTTCCGTTCACCTTCACACTCCTGGGCCAGACTACACTCAATCATAGGATTGACCGAAGAGATGAGTCTTCAGTAAAGACTTAAAGGTCGAGACAGAGTCTACGTCTTTCACATGGGTAGGCAGACCATTCCATAAAAATTGAGCTCTATAGGAGAAAGCCCTGCCTCCAGCTGTTTGCTTAGAAATTTGCGTACGTGTAGGTATGTACGGCAGGACCAAATCAGAGAGATAGGTAGGAGCAAGCCCATGTAATGCTTTGTAGGTTAGCAGTAAAACCTTGAAATCAGAGGGAGGCTAGCACTGGAGTAATATGATTTTGGTTCTAGTCAAGACTCTATCAGCCGTGTTTAGCACTAACTGAAGTTTATTTTGTGCTTTATCTGGGTAGCCGGAAAGTAGAGCATTGCAGTAGTCTAACCTAGAAGTGGCAAAAGGATGGATACATTTTTCTACATCATGTTTGGACAGAAAGTTTCAGATTTTTGCAATGTTACGTATGTGGAAAAAAGCTGTCCTTGAAAAAGTCTTGATATGTTCGTCAAAAGAGAGATCAGGGTCCAGAGTAACGCTGAGGTCCTTCAGTTTTATTTGAGACGACTGTAGAACCATCCAGATTAATTGTCAGATTCAACAGAAGATCTCTTTGTTTCTTGGGACATAGAACTAGCATCTCTGTTTTGTCCGAGTTTAAAAGTAGAACATTTGCCGCAATCCACTTCCTTATGTCTGAAACACAGGCTTCCAGGAAGGGCAATTTTGGAGCTTCACCATGTTTCATCGAAATGTACAGCTGTGTGTCATCCACATAGCAGTGAAAGTTAACATTATGTTTCCGAATGACATCACCAAGAGGTAAAATACAGTGAAAACAATATTGGTCCTAAAACGGAGCCTTGAGGAACACCGAAATTTACAGTTGATTTGTCAGAGGACAAACCATTCACAGAGACAAACTGATATCTTTCCGACAGATAAGATCTAAACCAGGCCAGAACTTGTCCGTGTAGACCAATTTGGGTTTCCAATCTCTCCAAAAGAATGTAGTGATTGATGGTATAAAAAGCAGCACTAAGGTCTAGGAGCACGAGGACAGATGCAGAGCCTCGGTCTGACGCCATTAAAAGGTTATTTACCACCTTCACAAGTGCAGTCTCAGTGCTATGATGGGGTCTAAAACCAGACCGAAGCGTTTCGGATACATTGTATGTTTACAGGAAGCAGTGAGTTGCTATGCAACAGCTTTTCCATTTTTTATTGTGTTTGGTACACATTCGGTGGATAGGTTTATTATGTTCAACATAGGAGGGCCAAGCACAGGAAGCAGCTCTTTCAGTAGTTTAGTTGGAATAAGGTCCGGTATGGAGTATGAAGGTTTAGAGGCCTTGACTATTTTCATCAATGTGTCAAGAGATATAGTACCAAAAAACCTGAGTGTCTCCCTTGATCTTAGTGTTTTGCAGACTCAGTACAACTGAGCGTTGGAGAAATACGCAGATTTAAAGAGGAGTCCGTAATTTGCTTTCTAATTATCATGATATTTTCCTCAAAGAAGTTCATGAATTTATCACTGCTGAAGTGAAAGCCATCCTCTCTTGGGGAATGCTGCTTTTTAGTTAACTTTGCGACAGTATCAAAAATACATTGAGGATTGTTCTTATTTTCCTCAATTAAGGTGAAAAATAGGATGATCGAGCAGCAGTGAGGGCTCTTCGATACTGCACGGTACTGTCTTTCCAAGCTAGTCGGAAGACTTCCAGTTTGGTGGAGCAGCAGTGAGAGCTCTTCGATTCTGCACGGTACTGTCTTTCCAAGCTAGTCGGAATACTTCCAGTTTGGTGTAGCACCATTTCCGTTCCAATTTTCTGGAAGCTTGCTTTAGGGCTCGGGTATTTTCTGTATACAAGGGAGCTAGTTTCTTATGACAAATGTTTTTAGTTTTTAGGGGTGCGACTGCATCTAGGGATTTACGCAAGGTTAAATTGAGTTCCTCAGTTAGGTGGTTAACTGATTTTTGTACTCTTGACGTCCTTCGGTAGGTGGAGGGAGTCTGGAAGGGCATCTAAGAATCTTTGGGTTGTAGCACGGCGTTTGATGATCCTTGGTTGGGGTCTGAGCAGATTATTTGTTGAGACTGCAAACGTAATAAAATGGTGGTCCGATAGTCCAGGATTATGAGGAAAAACATTAAGATCCACAACATTTATTCCATGGGACAAAACAAGGTCCAGAGTATGACTGTGGCAGTGAGTAGGTCAGGAGACATGTTGGACAAAATCCACTGAGTCGATGATGGCTCCGCAAGCCTTTTGGAGTGGGTCTGTGGACTTTTCCATGTGAATATTAAAGTTACCAAAAATGTGAATACTATCTGCCATGAATACAAGATCCGATAGGAATTCAGGGAAATCAGTGAGGAATGCTGTATACGGCCCAGGAGGCCTGTAAACAGTAGCTATAAAAAGTGATTGAGTAGACTGCATAGTTTTCATGACTAAAAGCTCAAAAGATTAAATGTTTCAGTCAGGCCAATCATATCAAGGATATGATCAGTTCATTGACTATAACTGCCTTGGAAGTGAGGGATCTAACACTAAGTAGCCCTATTTTCAGATGTGAGATATCACAATCTCTTTCAATAATGACAGGAATGGAGGAGGTCTTTACTTCAGTGAGATTGCTAAGGCAAACACCGCCATGTTTAGTTTTGCCCAACCTAGATCGAGGCACAGACACAGTCTCAATGGGGATAGCTGAGCTGACTACACTGACTGTGCTAGTGGCAGACTCCACTAAGCTGGCCTGCACCCTCTCATTGTGGATCTAGGTGAGTTAGAGCCCTGTCTATGTTCGTAGATAAGATGAGAGCACCCCTCTAGCTAGGATGGAGTCCGTCACTCCTCAGCAGGCCAGGCTTGGTCCTGTTTGTGGGTGAGTCCCAGAAAGAGGGCCAATTATCTACAAATGCTATATTTTGGCAGGAGCAGAAAACAGTTTTCAACCAGCGATTGAGAAGTGAGACTGCTGTAGAGCTCATCACTCTCCCTAACTGGGAGGGGACCAGAGACAATTACTCGATACCGACACATCTTTCTAGCTGATTTACACGCTGAAGCTATGTTGCGCTTGGTGACCTCTGACTGTTTCATCCTAACATCGTTGGTGCCGACGTGGATAACAATATCTCTATACTCTCTACACTCGCCAGTTTAAGCCTTAGCCAACATCATCTTCAGATTAGCCTTAACGTCGGTAGTCCTGCCCCCTGGTAAACAGCGTATGATCGCTGGATGATTCGTTTTAAATCTAATACTACGGGTAATGGAGTTGCCAATGAGTAGGGTGTTCAATTTGTCAGAGCTAATGGTGGGAGGCTTCGGTGTCTCAGACCCCGTAACGGAAGGAAGAGAGACCAGAGAAGGCTTGGCCTCTCACTCCGACTCGTTGCTTGATGGAAAACCGGTTGAAAGTTTCTGTCGGCTGAATGAGCGACACCGGTTGAGCATTTCCTTCCAGAAGCCGTGAGAAAGTTGTCCGGCTGCGGGGACCGTGCGAGGGGATTTATACTACCATCTGTACTTACTGGTGGCACAGACGATGCTTCATCCTTTCCTACACTGATATTACCCTTGCCTAACGATTGCGTCTGAAGCTGGGCTTGAAGCACAGCTATTCTCGCTGTAAGGCCATCGTTCTCCTGTATATTACGAGTGCAGCGACTGCAATTAGAAGGCATCATGTTAATGTTACTACTTAGCTTCGGCTGGTGGAGGTCCTGACGAACCACGTCCAGATAAAGTGTCCGGAGTGAAAAAGTTGAATGAAAAGTTGAGAAAAAAAAACTAAAGAAAAACGGTAATTATAAAGTAAAAACCGTAAAGTTGGCAGGTAGCAAAGTAAGGATTGGCGACAAACCACACAGCAGCACGTGAATAAGTCTACAGGTTGTGACCGGTTCAGTACATTACATTACAGTGCAATTCAGTACAGTACAGCTCAGTTCAGTACAGCACATTGCAGTACAGTACAGTTCAGTACGTTACAGCTCAGTTCAGTACAGCACATTGCAGTACAGTACAGTACATTACAGCACATTGCAGTACAGTACAGTACATTACAGCACATTGCAGTACAGTACAGTACATTACAGCTCAGTTCAGTACAGCACATTGCAGTACAGTACATTAGAGCACAGTTCAGTACAGCACATTGCAGTACAGTACAGTTCAGTACGTTACAGCTCAGTTCAGTACAGCACATTACAGCACAGTTCAGTACAGCACATTGCAGTACAGTTCAGTACATTACAGCACATTGCAGTACAGTTCAGTACATTACAGTACAGTACATTACAGGACAGTGAAATACAGCACATTACAGTACATTACAGCACAGTGAAATACAGCACATTACAGTACATTACAGCACAGTTCAGTACAGCACATTGCAGTACAGTTCAGTGCATTACAGTTCAGTACAGTACAGTTCAGTGAAATACAGCACAGTTCAGTACAGCACATTGCAGTACAGTTCAGTACATTACAGTTCAGTATAGAAGTCTAATGTTGGGCCAAATATTGAGTGCAGAAAACATTAAGAACACCAGTTCTTTCCATGACATAGACTGACTAGGTGAATCCAGGTGAAAGCAATGATCCCTTATTGATGTCACTTGTTAAATCCACTACAATCAGTGTAGATGAAGGAGAGGAGACATGTTAAATAAGGATGTTTAAGCCTTGAGACAATTGAGAAATGGATTGTGTATGTGCGCCATTCAGAGGGTGTATGGGCAAGACAAAACAATGAAATGCATTTGAATGGGATATGGTAGTAGGTGCCAAGCGCACCGGTTTGTGTCAAGAACTGCAATGCTGTTGGGTTTTTCACACTCAACGGTTTACCGTGTGTATCAAGAATGGTCCACCACCCCAAGGACATCCAGCTAACTTGACACAACTGTGGGAAGCATTGGAGTCAAAATGGGCCAGCATCCCTGTGGAACCCTTTCAACACCTTGTAGAGTCCATAACCTGACGAATTGAGTCTGTTCTGTGGGGAAAAGGGGGTGCAACTCAATACTAGGAAGGTGTTCTTCATGTTTTGTCCACTCAGCGTATTTGTGCTATTGGAGGGTTTGGAGCCCTTGCAGGCTATGCATGTCACTACTCTGCACTTTTTCCCTGAAGTGTGCAGTTGTCCACTACCCACATGGTGGTTCTCTGTAGCTCAGTTGGTAGAGCATGGCGCTGGCAAAATAGTGTAAAGAATTTGTATGCATGCATGACTAAGTTGCTTTGGATGAAAGCGACCTGCTGAATGGAATGTTATATGATTTGTGAAACACTGGGACCAGCAATTCATCCACATACAGTGTATTCTGAAAGTATTCAAACCCCTTGACTTTTTCCACATTTTGTTACGTTACAGCCTTATTTTGAAATGGATTAAATTGTCCCCCACCCCCCTAAAAAAAATATCACATAAGTATTCAGACACTTTCCTCAATACTTTGTCGAAGCACCTTTGGCAGGGATTACAGCCTTGAGTCTTCTTGGGTATGACACTACGCGCTTGGCACACCTGTATTTGGGGAGTTTCTACCATTCTTCTCTCAAGCTCTGTCAGGTTGGATGGGGAGCATTGCTGCACAGCTATTTTCAGGTCTTTCCAGAGATGGTCAATCGGGTTCAAGTCCGGGCTCTGGCTGGGCCACTCAGAGACGTGTCCCGAGGCCACTCCTGAGATGTCTTGGCTGTGTGCTTAGGGTCACTGTCCTGTTGGAAGGTGAACCTTCACCCCAGTCTGAGGTCCTGATGGTTCACCCATCTCCACAGAGGAAATCTAGAGTTTTGTGAAAGAGACCATCGGGTTCTTGGTCACCTCCCTGACCAAGGCCCTTGTCCCCCAATTGCTCAGTTTGGCTGGGCGGCCAGCTCTAGGAAGAGTCTTGGTGGTTCCAAACTTCTTCCATTTAAGAATGATGGAGGTCACTGAGTTCTTAGGGACCTTCAACGCTGCAGACATTGTTTTGTACCCTTCCCCAATTCTGTGCCTTGTCACAATCCTGTCTCGGCGCTCTACGGACAATTCCTTCAACATCACGGCTTGGTTTTTGCTCTGACATGCACTGTCAACTGTGGGACCTTATATAGACAGGTGTGTGCCCCTTTCCAAATCATGTCCAATCAATTTAATTTACCACAGGTGGACTCCAATCAAGTTGTAGAAATAGCTCAAAGATGACCAATGGAAACAGGATGCACCTGAGCTCAATTTCAAGTCTCATAGCAAAGGGTCTGAATACTTATGCAAACAAGATATTTCTGTTTTTAATACGTTTTGTCACTAAAGCACCTTATACCACCCACCACTGCGACTTGTATGCTCTAGTCGGCTGGCCCTCGCTACATATTCGTCGCCAGACCCACTGGCTCCAGGTCATCTACAAGTCCATGCTAGGTAAAGCTCCGCCTTATCTCAGTTCACTGGTCACGATGGCAACACCCATCCGTAGCACGCGCTCCAGCAGGTGTATCTCATTGATCATCCCTAAAGCCAACACCTCATTCGGCCGCCTTTCGTTCCAGTTCTCTGCTGCCTGTGACTGGAACGAATTGCAAAAATCGCTGAAGTTTAAGACTTTTATCTCCCTCACCAACTTCAAACATCTGCTATCTGAGCAGCTAACCGATCACTGCAGCTGTACATAGTCTATTGGTAAATAGCCCACCCATTTTCACCTACCTCATCCCCATACTGTTTTTATTTATTTACTTTTCTGCTCTTTTGCACACCAATATCTCTACCTGTACATGACCATCTGATCATGTATCACTCCAGTGTTAATCTGCAAAATTGTAATTATTCGCCTACCTCCTCATGCCTTTTGCACACAATGTATATAGACTCCCCTTTTTTTTATTTTTCTACTGTGTTATTGACTTGTTTATTGTTGACTCCATGTGTAACTCTGTGTTGTCTGTTCACACTGCTATGCTTTATCTTGGCCAGGTCGCAGTTGCAAATGAGAACTTGTTCTCAACTAGCCTACCTGGTTAAATAAAGGTGAAATAAAAAAACATTTGCTAAAAAAACATTTAAAATGTACTTTGTCATTATGGGTTATAGGCTGTAATGTAACAAAATGTAGAAAAAGTCAAGGGGTCTGAATACTTTCAGAAGGCACTGTATGCTCTTCCATAGTGTTCAACCATGAGGTGAGCATGGCTCAGAGGGGTAGTGCCTTAATCTTGTAATACATACCAGCCCAAGGTTAACCCTCACCCCTGCAGCTTTGACAGACATACCTGGACAGTGAGGGGTGTTGTACCAGAAACACATTTTATGACTTGTAAAATAAGGCATAATATTTGAGCAAGCGAAAACGGGACAACTGCTTGCAACTATATTTATTATTATTGCTCATTTTAAGACCGGGAAGATAAGTCAGATCATGGGACTGTTATATGGCTGGGTAACAAAATGTGGGTTATCGATTTGTTAAGGGATATATTCGTTATAAAACGGTAGAAGTATGGTTATGATCAGGATACATTTAATTGAAATAAAAGCAACTAGCTCAGAGAGTTTTGACTAACCTGAATGTCTTGAGGGTGTGAATAGCGCTTCTCCACAATCCCCAAGAGCATGGCAACATTATGATTCAAAACAAATCACAACAAATGTTACATAGCTGATAGGCTCTGCCCATTGTAGATAGCTAGGTTATGTGTAGACCCTATTCTCGGTAGAAGCTATAACAACTACAGCTGTCCATGTGAAATGTTACCATCGTTTGTTACCAATGTTACCATCAAAAGGCGAATCTCACATGAGATTCGCTCGAGGCATTCTGTCAAACGTTCTGGTGGTGACTGAAATACTTGAATTTGGAAGTTAGATAACGCAGAGTTGTATTTACTATCTATCGGTGACATTCAAGCGCACCCATCGCCTGTCTCCATGCTTCTTTCTTTCCGTTTCCAAAAATACGAAAGCGCGTTAATACTACGGATGGTTTGTATTGGTCTGGAGTCCTCGATCTCGTAAGAGATGCATGGATGTAACTGGTCCAACCACCGTCAATCAAGAATATGCCCTCCTTGTTGTGCTATCAAAATGGGTCCGTGCTGCTACTGCAACGACATCATGTGCGCAATTTTGCATTCTGTTGATTTTGCATAAATATGACATCATTCGCTGACCTTGTTACTTAATATCGGTTTGTTCAACGTTGTAGCAGAGATCTTAATATAATGACGAGATGCTCATGTCTACGCCCTTACAATGGGAGTCGTTATCCTAAACACGGGAAGGCAGAGGCGACAAGCTTACTGTAGGTCCAAAATAAGCCTTTAGAAACGCATTGGGCTTATTTTGGACATACTTTGGCGAGAGTGAAACCTCTCGCTTCGCCTCTTCCTCTCTGGTTGAATCTATGTTGTTGAGACTGTAGTAGCTGACCTACGGTTCTCGGTACTAGGCACATTATGAACAGGGGAACATTAAAGGTGCAGTATGCAGAAATCACTCCGCCATTTCCTGGTTGCTAAAATTCGAGTAGTTCGCCTAATTACAGTTTATGGGACAAAGCAAGCAAGTACAGTGTATAGAATCATTGTATCATCTCAACCGCTGTGAAATATATTTCCCATAACCAAAAATATTGTGTTTTCATCTGTTTGAAGCTGGTGTGCAAAACTGAAAGTAAGACTCAATAATAAGTAGACTCAATAACGAAACTTAAGAACGAGAAGCATATAAATATTACACATAGAACAGATCTACAGCTTCTTAGACTTGCTTTAAATTAGAATGACAGATCTATAACTTACATTTCTATGGTCATTTGGTGGGGTCACCCCAAAAGTTAACTTACATATTGCAGCTTTAAAATCATACTCTTTGATAACGTGCATGCCTAGAGATTGTTCAATGTAGTTTTCTATTATATTTTAAGGATGTTTTAGAAAGTGTTTTTAATTTAATTTTTACTAAACATTTATATTTTTGAGAGAATAATCATCATGATAGAAACCTGCCATATTTTCTTTGAGCACTTGCAGCAAATACATTATGTAACAGGCCCATCTACAGTAGAGTCATTTTCTCTCTGTGAAACACACAATAAGCTGTCACTGTGGTGACGTCACCATCTGACCACTTGCCTTGAAGTGAAGCTGTTTCTGTCAGCTCAGTTTCAGTCTAGTCCTTGTACTTTGATCACTGAAATAAATCCCATACAAGCTGTCATTTACATTGTGATTGAAATTCCGTTTTTACTTCTCATTCTTAAAGGGTTGTAAGGGATCCAATTATTTGATTGAGAAGATACAATATTATATTGTTATTATTATACAAGCCTTTTTTGATTTAGTTAAAAAGTAATAATCCAGTCTCTTTTGGATGATTCGAGGATTACCTGTCAAAGCTTCACAACGGAGCTCACGGCTCTCCTGCCCTAGCCCCCGTGGGGGTCAATAAATAGACAAAGCCCCATAAATGAAATTTGTTTTGACGCCTAGTTTGAATACTCGCCATCCTCTCTGTCATCTGACAGCTGCAAAGATCTGCAGTGGGGCTCCCCAGTGAACATATACACTGAGTGTACAAAACATTAGGAACACCTTCCTAATATTGAGTTGTACCCCCTTTGCTCTTCTTTGTCCAGCCTCAATTTGTTTGGGCATGTTCCCATACAATGTGTCGAAAGCGTTCCACAGGGATACTGGCCCATGTTGAATGCAATGCTTCCCACAGTTGTGTCACCTTGGCTGGATGTCCTTTGGGTGGTGGACCAGTTCTTGACACAAACCGGTGCGCCTGGCAGCTACAACCAGACTCCGTTCAAAGACACTTCAGTATTTTGTTTTACCCATTCACCCTCTGAATGGCACACATACACAATATTCAGAAGGTGTTCCTAATGTTTTGTACACTCAGTGTATATGTTCACTGGGGAGCCCCACTGCAGATGTTTGTCGCTGTCAGATGAGAGAGAGGATGGTGAGTAAGCAAAATGTATGCTGGTGATTCTAGCTACCTCTGAGCTTCACCGAGGAGAGTGCTGGGAGGGGTTGGAGGGCTGGGCTGTGAGGGGTTGGAGGGCTGGGCTGGGAGGGGTTGGAGGGCTGGGCTAGGGGTTGGAGGGCTGGGCTGTGAGGGGTTGGAGGGCTGGGCTGTGAGGGGTTGGAGAGCTGGGCTGTGAGGGGTTGGAGGGCTGGGCTGGGAGGGGTTGGAGGGCTGGGCTGGGAGGGGTTGGAGGGCTGGGCTGAGCTGTGCTGAGCTGGGCTGTGAGGGGTTGGAGGGCTGAGCTGAGCTCTGTGTGTGTGTGTCTCAATAGTCTCAATAATTTCAATTTCAATTTAAAGGCTTTATTGGCATGGGAAACATATGTTTACATTGCCAAAGCAAGTGAAATAGATAAAAACAATAACAAATTAACTGTAAATATTACACTTCCAAAAGTTCCAAAAGAATAAAGACATTTCAAATGTCACATGATGTATATATACAGTGTTGTAATGATGTGCAAATAGTTAAAGTACAAAAGGGAAATTAAATAAACATAAATATAGGTTGTATTTACAATGGTGTTCGTTCTTCACCGGTTGCCCTTTTCTCGTGGCAACAGGTCACAAATCTTGCTGCTGTGATGGCACACTGTGGTATTTCACCCAATAGATACGGGAGTTTATCAAAACTGGATTTGTTTTTTCGAATTCTTGGTGGGTCTGTGTAATCTGAGGGAAATATGTGTCTCTAATATGGTCATAGATTTGACAGGAGGTTAGGATGTGCAGCTCAGTTTCCACCTCATTATGTGGGCAGTGTGCACATAGCCTGTCTTCTCTTGAGAGCCATGTCTGCCTACGGCGGCCTATCTCAATAACAAGGCTATGCTCACTGAGTCTGTACATAGTCAAATATTTCCTTAATGTTGGGTCAGTCACAGTGGTCAGGTATTCTGACACGGTGTACTCTCTGTTTAGGGCCAAATAGCATTCTAGTTTGCCCTGTTTTTTGGTAAATTCTTTCCAATGTGACAAGTAATTATCTTTTTGTTTTCTCATGATTTGGTTGAGTCTAAATGTGTTGCTGTCCTGGGGCTCTATGGGGTCTGTTTGTGTTTGTGAACAGAGCCCCAGGACCAGCTTGCTTAGGGGACTCTTTTCCAGGTTCATCTGTCTGTAGGTGATGGCTTTCTAATGGAAAGTTTAGGAATTGCTTCCTTTTGGGAGGTTGTAGAATTTAACGTCTCTTTTCTGAATTGTGATAATTAGTGGGTCTCGGCCTATTTCTGCTCTGCAATCATTATTTGGCGTTTTACATTGTGTTTTTCCCATTTTGTGAATTCTTGGTTGGGGAGGGACCCCAGACCTCACAACCATAAAGGGCAAAAGGGTTCAATAACTGGGTGAGCGGACCCCAGACCTCACAACCATAAAGGGCAAAAGGGTTCAATAACTGGGTGAGCGGACCCCAGACCTCACAACCATAAAGGGCAAAAGGGTTCTATAACTGGGTGAGCGGACCCCAGACCTCACAACCATAAAGGGCAAAAGGGTTCTATAACTGGGTGAGCAGACCCCAGACCTCACAACCATAAAGGGCAAAAGGGTTCAATAACTGGGTGAGCGGACCCCAGACCTCACAACCATAAAGGGCAAAAGGGTTCTATAACTGGGTGAGCGGACCCCAGACCTCACAACCATAAAGGGCAAAAGGGTTCTATAACTGGGTGAGCAGACCCCAGACCTCACAACCATAAAGGGCAAAAGGGTTCAATAACTGGGTGAGCGGACCCCAGACCTCACAACCATAAAGGGCAAAAGGGTTCTATAACTGGGTGAGCAGACCCCAGACCTCACAACCATAAAGGGCAAAAGGGTTCTATAACTGGGTGAGCGGACCCCAGACCTCACAACCATAAAGGGCAAAAGGGTTCAATAACTGGGTGAGCGGACCCCAGACCTCACAACCATAAAGGGCAAAAGGGTTCAATAACTGGGTGAGGGACCCCAGACCTCACAACCATAAAGGGCAAAAGGGTTCAATAACTGGGTGAGCAGACCCCAGACCTCACAACCATAAAGGGCAAAAGGGTTCTATAACTGGGTGAGTGGACCCTCAGACCTCACAACCATAAAGGGCAAAAGGGTTCTATAACTGGGTGAGCGGACCCCAGACCTCACAACCATAAAGGGCAAAAGGGTTCAATAACTGGGTGAGCGGACCCCAGACCTCACAACCATAAAGGGCAAAAGGGTTCAATAACTGGGTGAGCGGACCCCAGACCTCACAACCATAAAGGGCAAAAGGGTTCTATAACTGGGTGAGCGGACCCCAGACCTCACAACCATAAAGGGCAAAAGGGTTCAATAACTGGGTGAGCGGACCCCAGACCTCACAACCATAAAGGGCAAAAGGGTTCAATAACTGGGTGAGCGGACCCCAGACCTCACAACCATAAAGGGCAAAAGGGTTCTATAACTGGGTGAGCGGACCCCAGACCTCACAACCATAAAGGACAAAAGGGTTCAATAACTGGGTGAGCGGACCCCAGACCTCACAACCATAAAGGGCAAAAGGGTTCTATAACTGGGTGAGCGGACCCCAGACCTCACAACCATAAAGGGCAAAAGGGTTCTATAACTGGGTGAGCAGACCCCAGACCTCACAACCATAAAGGGCAAAAGGGTTCTATAACTGGGTGAGCAGACCCCAGACCTCACAACCATAAAGGGCAAAAGGGTTCAATAACTGGGTGAGCGGACCCCAGACCTCACAACCATAAAGGGCAAAAGGGTTCAATAACTGGGTGAGCGGACCCCAGACCTCACAACCATAAAGGGCAAAAGGGTTCAATAACTGGGTGAGCGGACCCCAGACCTCACAACCATAAAGGGCAAAAGGGTTCAATAACTGGGTGAGCGGACCCCAGACCTCACAACCATAAAGGACAAAAGGGTTCAATAACTGGGTGAGCGGACCCCAGACCTCACAACCATAAAGGGCAAAAGGGTTCAATAACTGGGTGAGCGGACCCCAGACCTCACAACCATAAAGGGCAAAAGGGTTCAATAACTGGGTGAGCGGACCCCAGACCTCACAACCATAAAGGGCAAAAGGGTTCAATAACTGGGTGAGCGGACCCCAGACCTCACAACCATAAAGGGCAAAAGGGTTCAATAACTGGGTGAGCGGACCCCAGACCTCACAACCATAAAGGGCAATGGGTTCAATAACTGATTCAACTATTTTTTCCAGATCCTAATTGGTATGTCGATTGTTTTTATAAACCTTTTGATGGCATAGAAGGCCCTTCTTGCCATGTCTCTCAGATAGTTCAACGCTTTGTGGAACTTACCTGTGGCGCTGATGTTTAGGCTGAGGTATATGCTGTATATGTTTTTGTGTGCTCTAGGGCAATGGTGTCTAGATGGAATTTTGTATTCGTGGTCCTGGGAACTGGACCTTTTCTGGAACACCATTATTTTTGTCTTACTGAGATTTACTGTCAGGGCCCAGGTCTGTCAGAATCTGTGCAGAGGATCTAGGTGCTGCTGTAGGCCCTCTTTGGTTAGGGATAGAAGCACTAGATCGTCAGCAAACAGTAGACATTTGACTTCAGATTCTAGTAGGGTGAGACTGAGTGCTGCAGACTATTCTAGTGTCTTCACTAATTCGTTGATATATGTGTTGAAGAGGGTGGGGCTTAAACTGCCTCCCCGTCTCACCCCCCGGGCCTGTGGAAAGAAATGTGTATGTTTTTTTTGCCAATTTTAACCACACACTTGTTGTTTGTGTACATGGGTTTTATAATATTGTATGTTTTTCCCCCAACACCACTTTCCATCAATTTGTATAGCAGGCGCTCGTGCCAAATTGAGTCGAAAGCTTTTTTGAAATGATCAAAGCATGAGAAGACTTTGACTTTGTTTTGGTTTGTTTGTTTGTCAATTAAGGTGTGCAGGGTGAATACGTGGTCTGCTGTACAGTAATAATCCCTCCTCTCTTGTCTCTTCTACCTTCGTCAGGACTGATCTAATCTTGGTTCACCCAGAACTAAAATCTTGCGTAATTTGGTCAGATGCTCAGTTATGTTTACGAGAGATTAGCACTAATTTAACAGGACTGGACAAGTGACAGCATATCCTCTGGGTGTATCCTGTCATTATTGCTGTCAGCTCCTGTTTCTCTTTAGATCCGTGCAGATGAAGGAGACAGAGAGAGGAATCCACTTTAGACTATTGAGACGCATCCTGTTTATAGGCAGGGTACCTATGTAGTCAGAGCCTAGTGCCTGAGGGACACTCTTTAAGTCTTTTGATCTGAATTATTCAATGGGCTCCATCGAGGACAGCTGGCACCGTCCTTGAACCATCAGCACCAAGACTTTGTCTTCATCCCTCCCTCTGGCTTTTGGTGTCAATGCCACTCCGACATTGCTCGATCGAATATTGATATATTTCTTATTTCCATTCGTTTTACTTTTAGATTTCAAATCAAACCAAATCTAATTGTATTTGTCACATGCACCGAATACAACAGGTGCAGACCTAGAAATGCTTACTTTACAAACCCTTTGACCAACAATACAGTTTTAAGAAAAATACCTCAAAAAAAAGAAGGAAAAAAAGAAACGAATAATTAAAGAGCAGCAGTAAAACAACAATAGCGAGGCTATATACAGGGGGTACCGGTACAGAGTCAATGTGGAGGCTATATACAGGGGGTACCGGTACAGAGTCAATCAATGTTCAGGAGTCACATGGCTTGGGGGTAGAAGCTGTTTAGAAGCCTCTCGGACCTAGACTTGGCCCTCCGGTACCGCTTGCCGTGCGTTAGCAGAGTGAACAGTCTATGACTAGGGTGGCTGGAGTCTTTGACAATTTTTAGGGCCTTCCTCTGACACCGCATGGTATAGAGGTCCTGGATGGCAGGAAGCTTGGCCCCAGTGATGTACTGGGGTGTACACACTACCCTTTGTAGTGCCTTAGTGAAGACATTTCTTGCATTGATAAATAAATAATGATGTACTTAATACTTCACAGACAGGCTGGGTTCTTTGTTATGTATTACACATCCTAGGAGAGGAGCTTTACCTACCTGCCTGCCTGTCTGTCTGCTGGACTGCTGAGGGACCTGCCTGCCTGTCTGTCTGCTGGACTGCTCAAGCACCTGCCTGCCTGTCTGTCTGCTGGACTGCTCAAGCACCTGCCTGCCTGTCTGTCTGCTGGACTGCTCAAGCACCTGCCTGCCTGTCTGTCTGCTGGACTGCTCAAGCACCTGCCCGCCTGTCTGTCTGTCTGCTGGACTACTCAAGCACCTGCCTGCCTGTCTGTCTGCTGGACTGCTGAGGGACCTGCCTGCCTGTCTGTCTGCTGGACTGCTCAAGCACCTGCCTGCCTGTCTGTCTGCTGGACTGCTCAAGCACCTGCCTGCCTGTCTGTCTGCTGGACTGCTCAAGCACCTGCCTGCCTGTCTGTCTGCTGGACTGCTCAAGCACCTGCCCGCCTGTCTGTCTGTCTGCTGGACTACTCAAGCACCTGCCTGCCTGTCTGTCTGCTGGACTGCTGAGGGACCTGCCTGCCTGTCTGTCTGCTGGACTGCTCAAGCACCTGCCTGCCTGTCTGTCTGCTGGACTGCTCAAGCACCTGCCTGCCTGTCTGTCTGCTGGACTGCTCAAGCACCTGCCTGCCTGTCTGTCTGCTGGACTGCTCAAGCACCTGCCCGCCTGTCTGTCTGTCTGCTGGACAACTCAAGCACCTGCCTGCCTGTCTGTCTGCTGGACTACTCAAGCACCTGCCTGCCTGTCTGTCTGCTGGACTGCTCAAGCACCTGCCTGCCTGTCTGTCTGCTGGACTGCTCAAGCACCTGCCTGCCTGTCTGTCTGCTGGACTACTCAAGCACCTGCCTGCCTGTCTGTCTGCTGGACTACTCAAGCACCTGCCTGCCTGTCTGTCTGCTGGACTGCTCAAGCACCTGCCCACCTGTCTGTCTGTCTGCTGGACTACTCAAGCACCTGCCTGCCTGTCTGTCTGCTGGACTACTCAAGCACCTGCCTGCCTGTCTGTCTGCTGGACTACTCAAGCACCTGGCTGCCTTTCCTGTCTGTCTGCTGGACTGCTCAAGCACCTGCCCGCCTGTCTGTCTGCTGGACTGCTCAAGCACCTGCCTGCCTGTCTGTCTGCTGGACTGCTCAAGCACCTGCCCGCCTGTCTGTCTGTCTGCTGGACTACTCAAGCACCTGCCTGCCTGTCTGTCTGCTGGACTACTCAAGCACCTGCCTGCCTGTCTGTCTGCTGGACTACTCAAGCACCTGCCTGCCTGTCTGTCTGTTGGACTGCTCAAGCACCTGCCTGCCTGTCTGTCTGCTGGACTACTCAAGCACCTGCCTGCCTGTCTGTCTGCTGGCCTGCTCAAGCACCTGCCTGCCTGTCTGTCTGCTGGACTGCTCAAGCACCTGCCTGCCTGTCTGTCTGATGGACTGCTCAAGCACCTGCCTGCCTGTGTGTCTGCTGGACTGCTCAAGCACCTACCACAACATAGGCTATTTTGCTGCTAAACTGTCTAGAGAGTGATCTGATATCTGATTTTAAAAAGTAAGTACATAAACCCTGCTTTATAGGAACATAAATGTATGTTGTGTCTTATAATTGGGTATGTTATGGGGTGGTATCATGGGTGACTGACATGACTAGTGGTGGCATACTTTTTCCTATGGCATGGAATTGAAAATGAAATATAAACGTTTTATATTTTCAGTGATATCATAGCTGGTGGTGGCGCGTATAAAAATACACCATTTGTTCTTTAGCGGCTTGCAGAGGTCAGGGGAAATTGAAGGGTGCATTTAAAGCAATTCTCTCTTTGAGAGCGAGGAGGAGAACCATGATATTTTATTTCCAGTATGTCTGTACGTGTATGTGTGTTTTCGTGCGTGCGCGTGTCTGTGTGTGAGGCTGGCTGTAGCCCTACGTGTGTCGTCCCCCCTTCTCTCTTTGTCCCTCCTCCATAGTAAGAATCAACCGAGCGCTATCAATCGGCTCGCATCCTGCTGCAAACTAGGATAAGCCACCACCACAACAACCTTCACTTCACTTTCACGTTCATTTAGCCCCTCTCTCTCTCTGACACACCGACCAGCAGCGTCCTATGATTTGCCTGCCTGAGATGCGATTTCGCTCTCCCCTTTCCCGGAGAATATCGTCCGTTACTCCCCACTGAAAGACCATGCCCGAGACGGGGGCGGCAGGAGCAGCAGTCCCTGCAGCAGCGGGTAGCAGCTCCTCCGACAGCAGTGGTGGCACCGAGAGCTCGCGACACAGACACCGATCGCAAGGCGAAGGGGAAAAGACAGATCAAAGTGCTGCCTCCTCGCAGCAAACGTCATCCGGTGTACTGGGTGAGTCCGTCTTTTCAAAGGGTCGGTTGGGCCGGGGACGGAAATTGAATGTAGAATTGTAGCGACAGGACAGGTGGATGTGGCAGGAAAATGAGATGAGCAGGGCATCACAATATAGCCAATAGCCTACTGCCACCGCAGCGTCTTTTTTGTCTTTATGCACCGGGCCCTTAGAAAAACATCCCACATCTTGTCTTGTTTGTAAAATGATGTATTTGTCCTCAAAGGTCAGTGTATATTCGTCGCTGTTTACTAGGCTACAAACATCCTATTCCATATGTTCAGAGACATTGTGTTGTCTATGTAGGCTATCTCCAGCAGCCGGACATGTGGGAGGTTAGCCTGTAAATGCAGCAACGTCCCAGTTGCCAGCTTCTTGACGAATTAACCTTTTAATGTCACCGAAAGATTAGGCGACAGTATTCTGAGCTTTCGAGCATCACATTATACTCTACACTACACAGCCTGTTCAAACCGAAACGGATTTAGCACAATAGAAAGATTAATGTTTTGTTATTTAAATTATGTATTGTGGGAAGAATGTTGGTGACATTGTGTCCCTTCTATCACTGGGTTTATGAATTCGTTCGGCTTTGTAGGGTCTATAAACTGGACCTGTTTATTTGAATAAGCAACATCGGTCATATTCTGCGCGGGGCCTGTATTATTTTTGGGATACGGTCCCGGGGCCTGTGTTATTTTTGGGATACGGTCCATGCTTCATGTGGGAACTGGAGCCGGGATTCTGGGAACTGCATCAGCTGCGTGTGGCTGTTTTCGTGTCTTGGCTGAAGGGCGGCCGAGAGAGCACAGGCAGCATGCTTCCCCAAAAAATAAATACATCGGCCTCACTTGAAGGCAGAGATAACAATTTAAGTTTTAATGGTAATTTCCTGCAATTCAATACATTTCTCCATGGAGTTTGGTGATCACGGATTGTGCGGGACAGTCCCGCATTTTGTCCCTTTGTCCCGGGTCCCGCAACCCCGCACCCAAACAAGCATGTCCCGCAATTTATCAACAAATTCAAACGCCACTGATTTGGATTAAAAAAAAAATTGTTCCGTATTTCAGTCAGACATTCCAACCTGTCTCTTGCAGTCACGTTGCGCTTATGAAACAAATCTATACCATAAGGATGTGATAGCCATGGTGATGTTTAACACCTCCAATCGTTGTAGAGATCTGATATCCTGTGCAGGCAAGACGAGACGTTGGCCAATGTTTCGTTTCTAGATGCGCTTCAATTAGCTCGTTCCGTGCATCAAGAGCAGGGGTGTAGTGCTGCTGGAGCGGGCTGGAGCGGACTGGAAAAGAACTGGAGCGGGCTGGAAAAGGACTGTAGCGGGCTGGAGCGGACTGTATCGGGCTGAGCGGACTGGAGCGGACTGTATCGGGCTGAGCGGACTGTATCGGGCTGAGCGGACTGTAGCGGGCTGAGCGGACTGTAGCGGGCTGGAGCGGACTGTAGCGGACTGGGGCGGACTGTAGCGGTGTGAGCGGACTGTAGCGGTGTGAGCGGACTGTAGCGGGCTGGAGCGGACTGTAGCGGACTGAGCGGACTGTAGCGGGCTGGAGCGGACTGTAGCGGGCTGAGCGGACTGTAGCGGGCTGAGCGGACTGTAGCGGTGTGAGCGGACTGTAGCGGGCTGGAGCGGACTGTAGCGGACTGAGCGGACTGTAGCGGGCTGAGCGGACTGTAGGGGACTGTAGCGGGCTGGAGTGGACTGTAGCGGACTGAGCGGGCTGGAGCGGACTGAGCGGACTGTAGCGGGCTGGAAAAGGACTGTAGCGGGCTGGAAAAGGACTGTAGCGGGCTGGAGCGGACTGTAGCGGACTGGAGTGGACTGTAGCGGGCTGGAAAAGGACTGTAGCGGGCTGGAAAAGGACTGTAGCGGTCTGGAGCGGACTGAGCGGGCTGGAGCGGACTGTAGCGGACTGAGTGGACTGTAGCGGGCTGGAAAAGGACTGTAGCGGGCTGGAGCGGACTGTAGCGGGCTGAGCGGACTGTAGCGGGCTGGAGCGGACTGTAGCGGACTGAGCGGACTGGGGCGGACTGGGGCGGACTGTAGCGGACTGAGCGGGCTGGAGCGGACTGTAGCGGACTGAGCGGACTGGGGCGGGCTGGGGCGGACTGTAGCGGGCTGGAGCGGACTGTAGCGGGCTGAGCGGACTGTAGCGGGCTGAGCGGACTGTAGCGGGCCGGAGCGGACTGTAGCGGACTGAGCGGACTGTAGCGGGCTGAGCGGACTGTAGCGGACTGTAGCGGGCTGAGCAGACTGTAGCGGACTGAGTGGACTGAGCGGACTGGAGCGGGCTGAGCGGACTGTAGCGGACTGAGTGGACTGTAGCGGGCTGAGCGGACTGTAGCGGACTGAGCGGACTGAAGCGGGCTGAGCGGACTGTAGCGGGCTGGAGCGGACTGTAGCGGACTGTAGCGGGCTGAGCGGACTGTAGCGGACTGAGCGGACTGAGCGGACTGTAGCGGGCTGAGCGGACTGTAGCGGACTGAGCGGACTGTAGCGGGCTGAGCGGACTGTAGCGGGCTGGAGCGGACTGGAAAAGGACTGTAGCGGGCTGGAAAAGGACTGTAGCGGGCTGGAAAAGGACTGTAGCGGGCTGGAGCGGACTGTAGCGGACTGGAGCGGACTGGAGCGGACTGTAGCGGGCTGAGCGGACTGTAGCGGGCTGGAAAAGGACTGTAGCGGACTGAGCGGACTGGAGCGGACTGTAGCGGGCTGGAAAAGGACTGTAGCGGACTGGAGCGGACTGTAGCGGGCTGGAAAAGGACTGTAGCGGGCTGGAAAAGGACTGTAGCGGGCTGAGCGGACTGTAGCGGGCTGGAGCGGACTGTAGCGGGCTGAGCGGACTGGAGCGGACTGGAGCGGGCTGAGCGGACTGTAGCGGACTGAGCGGACTGTAGCGGGCTGAGCGGACTGTAGCGGACTGTAGCGGGCTGGAGAAGGACTGTAGCGGGCTGGAAAAGGACTGGAGCGGACTGGAGAAGGACTGGAGCGGACTGTAGCGGACTGGAGAAGGACTGGAGCGGACTGTAGCGGACTGGAGAAGGACTGGAGCGGACTGTAGCGGGCTGGAGAAGGACTGGAGCGGACTGTAGCGGGCTGGAGAAGGACTGGAGCGGCCTGTAGCGACCACTCTGCAACTTCTCACAATGGGGCTTTTTTAGTAAAGTTAGATCAAAGCTGAATCAATGTCTTTGAATATCACATAATAATTGATTCGGATTCTACATAACATAACCAAATATAATAGCACAGTATAATGTTACTGTTACACCAAAAACACCACCTAATTTCTGATGATATTTTAGGATTGTTAGCTGAATGGTCACTAAACAAATTCACCAGATCACCCCACTAAACATAATATGCTTTGATTGAAACTAAATACACGAAGGCAGGTGTTTTAATCGTTTGCTTACTTTGACTTTGACCTTATGCCAATTAACATAAGCAGAGTAAGGTGTTTACATGACTAATGCCAAACTCGACCTACTGCCATAATGAGGTTAATATTGATTTATTACTGTGTATGTAAAATTACCCACTGATTGTACAAAACATTAAGAACACCTACTCCTTCTGTGAATCCAGATGAAAGCTATGAGCCCTCATTGATGTCGCTTGTTAAATCCACTACAATCAGTGTAGATGAAAAGGAGGAGACATGTTAAATAAGGATGTTTAAGACTTGAGACAATTGAGACATGTGTTGTGTGCTGTTCAGAGGGTGAATGGACAAGACAAAATATTTATTAAGTGCCTTTGAAAGGGGTATGGTAGTAGGTGTCAGGCGCACCAGTTTGTGTCAAGAACTGCAACGCTGCAGGATTTTTCACACTCAACCGTTTTCTGTGTGTATTAGGAAGGTGTTCTTAATGTTTTGTACACTCAGTGTGCAGTTTACACCATCTGCTCTAATTCACTCACAAAACAGTCATTCAATAAGATCTGAATACAAATTCCCATCAAACTGATGGAGATCAAATGATTGGTATGCAGATACAGTTTGGACATTTCACCAGTAAAACATGAAGAATTGTCATTCGCGATTGACAGTGATTATGGCCTATTTTGAAATTGGGCATGCCTAACTTGGTGAATGAGGATATTAAAAAAAAATATATATATATTTTTTGACAATATACAGTGGAGCAAAAAAGTATTTAGTCAGCCACCAATTGTGCAAGTTCTCCCACTTAAAAAGATGAGAGAGGCCTGTATTTTTCATCATAGGTACACTTCAACTATGACAGACAAAATGAGAAAAAAAATTCCAGAAAATCACATTGTAGGATTTTTAATGAATTTATTTGCAAAGTAAGGTGGAAAATAAGTATTTGGTCAATAACAAAAGTTTATCTCAATACTTTGTCATTGCCAACAAAGGGTATATAACAGAGGTCAAACGTTTTCTGTAAGTCTTCACAAGGTTTTCACACACTGTTGCTGGTATTTTGGCCCATTCCTCCATGCAGATCTCCTCTAGAGCAGTGATGTTTTGGGGCTGTTGCTGGGCAACATGGACTTTCAACTCCCTCCAAAGATTTTCTATGGGGTTGAGATCTGGAGACTGGCTAGGCCACTCCAGGACCTTGAAATGCTTCTTACGAAGCCACTCCTTCGTTGCCCGGGCGGTGTGATTGGGATCATTGTCATGCTGAAAGAGCCAGCCACGTTTCATCTTCAATGCCCTTGCTGATGGAAGGAGGTTTTCACTCAATCTCACGTTACATGGCCCCATTCATTCTTTCCTTTACACGGATCAGTCGTCCTGGTCCCTTTGCAGAAAAACAGCCCCAAAGCATGATGTTCCATCCCCATGCTTCACAGTAGGTATGGTGTTCTTTGGATGCAACTCAGCATTCTTTGTCCTCCAAACACGACGAGTTGAGTTTTTACCAAAAAGTAAAATTTTGGTTTCATCTGACCATATGACATTCTCCCAATCTTCTTCTGGATCATCCAAATGCTCTCTAGCAAACTTCAGACAGGCCTGGACATGTACTGGTTTAAGCAGGGGGACACGTCTGGCACTGCAGGATTTGAGTCCCTGGCGACGTAGTGTGTTACTGATGGTAGGCTTTGTTACTTTGGTCCCAGCTCTCTGCAGGTCATTCACTAGGTCTGGGATTTTCACTAGGTGGGGTTCTGGGATTTTTGCTCACCGTTCTTGTGATCATTTTGACCCCACGGGGTGAGATATTGCATGGAGCCCCAGATCGAGGGAGATTCTCAGTGGTCTTGTATGTCTTCAATTTCCTAATAATTGCTCCCACAGTTGATTTCTTCAAACCAAGCTGCTTACCTATTGCAGATTCAGTTTTCCCAGCCTGGTGCAGGTCTACAATTTTGTTTCTGGTGTCCTTTGACAGCTCTTTGGTCTTGGCCATAGTGGAGTTTGGAGTGTGACTGTTTGAGGTTGTGGACAGGTGTCTTTTATACTGATAACAAGTTCAAACAGGTGCCATTAATACAGGTAACGAGTGGAGGACAGAGGAGCCTCTTAAAGAAGAAGTTACAGATCTGTGAGACCCAGAAATCTTGCTTGTTTGTAGGTGACCAAATACTTATTTTCCACCATAATTTGCAAATAAATTAATTAAAAATCATACAATGTGATTTTCTGGATTTTTTTTCTAATTTTGTCTGTCATAGTTGAAGTGTACCTATGATGAAAATGACAGGCCTCTCTCATCTTTTTAAGTGGGAGAACTTGCACAATTGGTGGCTGACTAAATACTTTTTTGCCCCACTGTATGTTGGCCTAGGCAGACATTGCGATTGGAGGATATATTTTATGCATTTTCTATGATGATATAGAATTATACTGTATAGGATGATATATTCAACAGGCTACATCTGTCGGTACAAACTTTGAGGAAATTACGTCATTTCTATTCTAATTGCGCTCCAGCACCTAAAAACATATCGCTAAACAATGAGTGGGAGGGTGGCGAGACAGTTGTTTAAGATACTCTATCAAGAGAGAGTTGTTGAAGATACTCTATCAAGAGAGAGTTGTTGAAGATACTCTTTAAGATATTCTATCAACAGACAGTTGTTTAAGATACTCTATCAACAGACAGTTGTTTAAGATACTCTATCAACAGACAGTTGTTTAAGATACTCTATCAACAGACAGTTGTTTAAGATACTCTATCAAGAGAGAGTTGTTTAAGATACTCTACCAATAGACAGTTGTTTAAGATACTCTATCAACAGACAGTTGTTTAAGATACTCTATCAACAGACAGTTGTTGAAGATACTCTTTAAGATACTCTATCAACAGACAGTTGTTTAAGATACTCTTTAAGATACTCTATCAACAGACAGTTGTTTAAGATACTCTTTAAGATACTCTATCAACAGACAGTTGTTTAAGATACTCCATCAACAGACAGTTGTTTAAGATACTCTTTAAGATACTCTATCAACAGACAGTTGTTTAAGATACTCTATCAACAGACAGTTGTTGAAGATACTCTTTAAGATACTCTATCAACAGACAGTTGTTTAAGATACTCTATGAACAGACAGTTGTTTAAGATACTCTATCAACAGACAGTTGTTTAAGATACTCTTTAAGATACTCTATCAACAGAGAGTTGTTTAAGATACTCTACCAATAGACAGTTGTTTAAGATACTCTATCAACAGACAGTTGTTTAAGATACTCTATCAAGAGAGAGTTGTTTAAGATACTCTACCAATAGACAGTTGTTTAATATACTCTATCAACAGAGATTTGTTTAAGATACTCTTTAAGATACTCTATCAACAGACAGTTGTTTAAGATACTCTTTAAGATACTCTATCAACAGACAGTTGTTTAAGATACTCTTTAAGATACTCTATCAACAGACAGTTGTTTAAGATACTCTTTAAGATACTCTATCAACAGACAGTTGTTTAAGATACTCCATCAACAGACAGTTGTTTAAGATACTCTTTAAGATACTCTATCAACAGACAGTTGTTTAAGATACTCTATCAACAGACAGTTGTTTAAGATACTCTATCAACAGACAGTTGTTTAATATACTCTATCAACAGAGAGTTGTTTAATATACTCTACCAATAGACAGTTGTTTAATATACTCTATCAACAGAGATTTGTTTAAGATACTCTTTAAGATACTCTATCAACAGACAGTTGTTTAAGATACTCTTTAAGATACTCTATCAACAGACAGTTGTTTAAGATACTCTTTAAGATACTCTATCAACAGAGAGTTGTTTAAGATACTCTTTAAGATACTCTATCAACAGAGAGTTGCAGTGGTATGGACGGGAGATGACAAGTGCCTGGATTAGGACCTGTGTCACTTCCTGTGTGAGGTAGGGTCGTACTCTCTGGATGTTGTAGATCATGAACCTGCAGGAGCGAATCACTGCTTTGATGTTTGTAGAGAACGACAGGGTGTTGTCCAGGGTCACGCCAAGGTTCTTTGCACTCTGGGAGGAGGACACCACAGAGTTGTCAACCGTGATGGAAAGGTCTTGGAGCTGGCAGGCCTTCCCTGGGAGGAAGAGCATCTCCGTTTTGTTGAGGTTGTGGGCTGTCATCCAAGCTGAGATGTCTGCCAAGCATACATAGATACGTACCGCCACCTTGGTGTCAGAAGGGGGAAGTAGTTGAGCGTCATCACAATGATAGGAGAGACTATGTGAGGATATAACAGTGACTTGGTGTAAAGAGAAAAGAGGAGAGGGCCTAGAACCGAGCCCCGGGGGACACTAGTAGTGAGAGCACGAGTTGCAGACACATCCTCTCCACGCCACATGGTAGGAGCGACCTGCCAGGCAGGATGCAATCTCGGAGCGTTTAGAGCCTGAGACGCCCAGCCCTGAGAGGGTGGAGAGGAGGATCTGATAGAGCCTGAGACGTCCAGCCCTGAGAGGGTGGAGAGGAGGATCTGATAGAGCCTGAGACGTCCAGCCCTGAGAGGGTGGAGAGGAGGATCTGATAGAGCCTGAGACGCCCAGCCCTGAGAGGGTGGAGAGGAGGATCTGATAGAGCCTGAGACATCCAGCCCTGAGAGGGTGGAGAGGAGGATCTGATAGAGCCTGAGACGTCCAGCCCTGAGAGGGTGGGGAGGAGGATCTGATGGTTCACGGTGTTGAAGGCAGCAGATAGATCTAGGAGGATAAGAAAAGAGGAGAGAGAGTCAGCTTTGGCAGCGCGGAGAGCCGCCTTGAAGCCTGAGAGAGATAACGAGAGGGTTTGTCAGAAACAGCACGTTCAAGTGTTTTGGAAAGAAAATAAAGAATGGACACTGGTCTGTCGAGAGGGGAGAAAGAGGTCAAGGCCTAGGGTAGTTCTGTGTGAGTGGGATCAGTGGACTAGTAGGCTGACTGAATGAGGAAGAAATGTCGTCAACCTTTTTTATGGTTGACAAAGTCATCTGCGGAGAGTGGAGAGTGGAGAGGGAGGAGAGGGAGAGTGGAGAGGGAGGAGGTGGAGAGGGAGAGTGGAGAGGGAGGAGGTGGAGAGGGAGAGTGTAGAGAGAGGAGGTGGAGAGGGAGGAGGTGGAGAGGGAGAGTGGAGAGGGAGAGTGTAGAGGGAGGAGGTTGAGAGGGAGAGTGTAGAGGGAGGAGGTTGAGAGGGAGAGTGGAGAGGGAGGAGGTGGAGAGGGAGAGTGTAGAGGGAGGAGGTGGAGAGGGAGAGTGGAGAGGAGGGAGAGTGGAGAGGGAGAGTGTAGAGGGAGGAGGTTGAGAGGGAGAGTGGAGAGGGAGAGTGTAGAGGGAGGAGGTGGAGAGGGAGAGTGGCGAGGAGGGAGAGTGGAGAGGGAGGAGGTGGAGAGGGAGAGTGGAGAGGGAGAGTGTAGAGGGAGAGTGGAGAGGGAGAGTGTAGAGGGAGAGTGGAGAGGGAGAGTGTAGAGGGAGGAGGTGGAGAGGGAGAGTGTAGAGGGAGGAGGTGGAGAGGGAGAGTGGAGAGGGAGGGAGAGTGGAGAGGGTGGAGAGGGAGGAGGTGGAGGATTAAGGATGGAGGAGGAAGTAGAGAAGAGTTTCTCAGGGTTTACATTTTGAGTGATAGAAAGCGGCTCTAGCAGCGAACACAGAGACAGGAAGGAATGGAAGGATGATAGGTCCTCTGGAAGTTGAGCTTTTCTCCATTTCTGCTCAGCTGCCTGCAGCCCTGTTCGCAACCATGGTGCGGGAGTCGAAGGTTGAGCCGGTGGGGAGGAAATGGGACAATGAGAATCAGAGGATCCGGAAAGGGAGGAGAGAAGGGTACAAGGCAGAGTCAGGTGACAGGAGCGAGAAGGATTTAGCAGAAGAGATAGAGGATTGAAGAGAGTAGTGGGAGAGAGAGAGCGAAGATTGCGGCGGCACATGACCATCTGGGTAGGAGCTGAGTGGGTTGGAGGAGAGATGGGTAGGAGCTGAGTGGGTTGGAGGAGAGATGGGTAGGAGCTGAGTGGGTTGGAGGAGAGATGGGTAGGAGCTGAGTGGGTTGGAGGAGAGATGGGTAGGAGCTGAGTGGGTTGGAGGAGAGATGGGTAGGAGCTGAGTGGGTTGGAGGAGAGATGGGTAGGAGCTGAGTGGGTTGGGGAGAGATGGGTTGGGTTGGAGGAGAGATGGGTAGGAGCTGAGTGTGTTGGAGGAGAGATGGGTAGGAGCTGAGTGGGTTGGAGGAGAGATGGGTAGGGGCTGAGTGTGTTGGAGGAGAGATGGGTAGGGGCTGAGTGTGTTGGAGGAGAGATGGGTAGGGGCTGAGTGGGTTGGAGGAGAGATGGGTAGGGGCTGAGTGGGTTGGAGGAGAGATGGGTAGGGGCTGAGTGGGTTGGAGGAGAGATGGGTAGGGGCTGAGTGGGTTGGAGGAGAGATGGGTAGGGGCTGAGTGTGTTGGAGGAGAGATGGGTAGGGGCTGAGTGTGTTGGAGGAGAGATGGGTCGGGGCTGAGTGGGTTGGAGGAGAGATGGGTAGGGGCTGAGTGGGTTGGAGGAGAGATGGGTAGGAGCTGAGTGGGTTGGAGGAGAGATGTGTTGGGTTGGAGGAGAGATGGGTAGGGGCTGAGTGGGTTGGAGGAGAGATGGGTAGGAGCTGAGTGGGTTGGAGGAGAGATGTAGGGGGAGTGGGTAGGGTTGGAGGAGAGATGGGTAGGGGGTGAGTGGGTAAGGTTGGAGGAGAGATGGGTAAGGGCTTCGTGGGTTGGAGGAGAGATGTAGGGGGGAGTGGGTAAGGTTGGAGGAGAGATGGGTAGGGCTGAGTGGGTAGGTTTGGAGGAGAGATGTAGGGGGAGTGGGTAAGGTTGGAGGAGAGATGGGTAGGGCTGAGTGGGTAGGAGGAGAGATGGTAGGGGCTGCGTGGGTAGGAGGAGAGATGGTAGGGGCTGCGTGGGTAGGAGGAGAGATGGTAGGGGAT